>NC_091792.1:139484621-139787651 GCF_041296235.1 Equus asinus
AAGACAGAACAGAAATTGTTTTGTTTTGTTTTATATTTTGATGGGGGCAGGTCAAATTTCAGATTCAGACATGTTCAGTTTGAATGCCTAAGTGCAGCTATTGAGGGGCTGGATATTGAGAGAATCACTAAGTACTTTGAAAGGGAAACTGGCTTTAACCGACTTTCCCCACTGGGGCAGTCACACTCATAGGCAACGTACATGTCAAATGGTATAAATGTATTTCATACTGTGAGACATCTTGTGATCAGAAATGGTTCAAGACTCTTAGATTTAGATATCTAGGACACACACTAAAAATAGACTCTTGCTTTCTATGCTGAGCCTACTCAATCAGAATTTGCAGGTGGTGATGCCCAGGCCTGTGTGTTTTTAATAATTTTTTTAGTAATTTATCAGCATAGTCTAGTTTGGGAATAGTAACTCTTAAATAAATGTAATTCTTCTCTAGGTGCCTGTATTCCCCAGGCCCTGCTATCATTTTATGATGCTAAAAGATCATGTGAAACACAAGGTAAAGAAAGACAGGAGGTTCTTTTTGGCTCACTTTCAAGAACTGTGATAGAAATATCTACAAGAACTAAGAAAGCAGCATTACTAAGTAAAGCAAGTCAGCTATAGGAGAGTTGGGTCTATATCTCTCCTAAACCGAAGGGAGCAGTTTCTATTCAATGCCAGGTGACTGACGCCTTGATAGTATGCGGGTTCAGTGTTACAAATTTGTATAACTTTTAAATATTTAATGGACACCAAGTAAAATTAAAACAAACACAATAAATCTGGGAGCTAGTTTCAGGTTCCAGTTCATCTTTTTGAAGCTCTTGGTGAAGCTCATTCTCATCCATTATTTTCTATGGAACAGGGAAGACTCGAAAGCGATGGTTTCACTTAATTTTCAACCCACTACAGACATAATCATAATTCATTTGTGAATGTGTAGAAACACATGCAATATACAATTGAATTGTGCTTCTAAGTCTTAAGGTGCAGTAGGTCACTGGTTGCTCAGATATGCACTAACAACGTGCACTTCTGATTCTAAGTTTGGGCTGCAAATTTTCTTTTGGTAATTTATTTCTTTGCTCAGTAAAGGAAAAAAATCCAACCCTTTAAATTCCCCCAGATATTAAATAAAAATAATGGCTTTTTCTTTTTTTTTTGGTCTTTCAGCAAGACCAGAGATATGTGAAAGCTAATTTATTTAAATAATAACTGTCCAGGCTATAGTAGTACCTGCCAATGGAACACATCTATATGGCAGGAACTTACGTAGTTTGTGACTTTGGACTTCTGTGTTGAATATCTTCAATATTTTCCTTTAAATATTATTCTCCATCCTTCTGCACCTTATCTTCCATCCCAGGATGAAAACCTGTGTTGCTGCGTCAGGGGGCTGTCTTGCCTTCTGGCCAGTGAAGAACTGCAGGAGCTGAGGAAGAGAAGTACGAGAGAGGGATTGAGATTTGTCTTTCTAGCATCCTCCCAGAGGCTCTGCATCCATCACTGAATCACAGCTCCTCTGCTGTGCCCTTTTCTTCATTACTGTTACTCAAAGTGTGGTCCGTGGACCAATGCTAGTGACAAGAAGTATCTACAAACTTTTATTACAATTTTACAGAGACATTTTAGGTCGGTTGGGTTTAAATCTCAAAAGGTGGAGCTTGTATTTTGCCTTTCTACTTCACTTTACTAGTAATTTATTTCTCCTGTATTTTACAAAATATTGGTTTGCAAAGCATTAGAAAGTAAACAAACCAAAACAAACAAATGCACACAAAATTTTGTTCTTCCCCACAGATTAGGTTGCCAGATTCGGCAACTAAAAATACAGTATACCAGTTAATCTTGAATTTCAGAAAAACAATGAATAATTTGTTTAGCATAATCTGTCCCAAATATTATGCATATTTTACCTGGCAACCCCACTACAGGTGGTTTGAGAAATGCTGCTCTCCACGACGTTCTCCTTTCGAGTTCTGATATGCACTCTGAGCTGCATGCCTTGGGATGTAGGTGTGGGAACAGCTCTAATGTTGAGAGTAGGGGCCTATACCAGCCCAGTAGGTTTCTGCCATTATGCTCATACCTCTTTTAAAAGTTCCTTTATAAAGTTCTCCTTTGATTATGCTCATTTAAATATACTGTGTGTTCCTTGCTGGGACATTGAGTGGTACAACTTCCATGCTAAATTCTCCCAATTATTTCTAAATTCTTGTATTTAGTGCCCTCCCGAGTTTTCTCACTAGATCTTCCCTTCTCAGAATTACCACATTGTATAAAGCAATATGTTAAGAAAGAATAGAAACCAGCCGCTAGATGCCTACTTTGGGGAAGACAAGAGCCATTAAACTGCCAGTCAACATTATCCAGATGTTTGCATCTGGTTACCTCGTTCATCACACTTTTTCTCCCTCTAGCTAACTGCTTTCAATGTGTAGTTTACTTGCTCTCAAACTCTTGTCACAACTCTTCTTAGTTGCTCTAATTCACATCCTGCAACTTTCCAACGCAGAAAATGAATAAACTTGCCGTGAACTAACAGTTGCTGAGTGTGACACGGAACACACTCCAATTTTCCAATTTTAGCATTGTGCTCCATATGGGAACACATCCCAGACTCCCCTAAACACCAATTGTTTCTCTCACCTTCACCAAAGAGTGCTAGAACTCTTGGCTTGAAAGTTCTCTGCTTGTCTTTTTATCAGACAACTAGCTCACTTATGAGGAAATTCTTATTTTAGACAGTGCCTAGGTTGAGGTGAAACCTTCTTCTGTGCGACTTCCAGCTATTCCTTCTAGTTCTACCCTCCTGTAGAGTGAGAATACATGTGCCCTCTCTAACACATGACAGTCCCACATACCATCAACATTTAATGTGTGGCTAACAAAATCATGCTGTTGTATTAGACACTCTCCATTACAACATATTGCAATATAATGACTCATCTAACATCCAGATATTAGAAATTTTATTATAAATATATGTATGTGTTTTACAAAAACTATGCAAACTTTCCTCGATGCTTAATTATATCTATATGCAACTTAATTCTGCCTTACAACACTAGCACTAAATTGTATAGGGCCTCTAAAAAATATTCTCTAGACAAGCAAATAATCATTTCCTGTTTGTGATAAGATAATTTTCTAAAAATCAGAAGGAATTAACACATGCATTTTGAGTGAAATTCAAATTTACCACTTATTGACAGTGTGATCTTAAGCAAGCCATTTAATTACTTTACAATTGGTAGAGGCAACACTTTTATTACATTATCGCTAACAGGAAAATATATATTATTTTGTTGCTCTTGTGATGTCGCACCCATGTTTTTGATACTTCTCTGTATATTTTGGGAAGACTCTACAACATGAAATATATTGTTTATTTCTTTAAAGAATAGACCTGTTGTAGTTTTCCTTGCTATTACCATGCATACAAATATGTCTACACGTTTTTTTTCTAATGTGTAAATATGTGAGCATCTGCGTTAACCTCCTAATAGGCTTCGTTGGGAACAAGATTAGGTCCACAGACATGGTGTGGCGATACATAACAAATGAAGTCAGAAAAAGAGTGTGAACCACTTGCTTATACTGTAACACCTCTTTTGTATTTGCTTTGATTTATATGACCACTTTCTGTCAAGACAATAAAGTCATATTGAAAACTTGAAATCATTAAATGCATAACAGGTAGGGAAACAGTTTCATTTTAATATATGTTACCCTGGGCTCTCAATATCTTCCTCTTATTACTCTCCCCACTCCAACGATTACCTTTCCGAGAGAAAAAGAAAAAGGAGAATTGGCCAGAAATGGCATATGTTTCAAGCAGGTAAATATGTGGACTATATATTTTTTTAAATTTGTCATAATGTTTCTCTCACTTCTACTCCTTGACTCCAGCTTTGGCAAGTGGAGGAATTCTTCCCACCATCCTCTTCTTGTAGTCTTTTCTAGATAGAAAGTTACAGATGTAAATGTCTTAAGGAGTCTGTATCTTATTCCCGACACTATTCCTAACCTCTGTCAATAATTTTGTCACCTATCAGACTCAACAATTTTTTGATGAATACGTTACTACCACATAATGACCTCGTTCATGATTCACTCATCCGTTCAACAGATCCTACTGATTGCTTAGCATGTTCCAATGCACAGTTCAAGTCTCCAGTTTTGCTGCCCTAACTCTCAACATGATTGCCAGAGAGTTCTTTCTAACATTTGAATCTCATCGTGCTACTCTCTTGTTTAAATCCCTTAGGAATTATCTAACACCCACATGGTAAATCATATAATTTCCAAAGTACAGGATATGCTACCCCTTAGCAGTTGCATTCTGTCTTACCTTTTGAGACACCTGTCTTGTTGACCCCACACTTGTTCTTACTCTATTCTATAGCTACATTCTATAGCTGTGATTCCACAAATATGCTATACTCTGTCACATCTCTGTGCATTTGCGTATATATTTTTTCAACTTCTTATCATATTTTCTTATCCTATCTTCCTCATGAAGTCATATTCTAACTAACATTAACAACTATTTACTGAGGCGTTTTTTTCTTGGACCAGGCACCGTACTAGACACTATATATAAAATGTGTTACTTAATCTTTACAACAGCCATAAAAGGAAGACAAACCTATCTCTATTTTACAGAGGAAAAACTGAGGCCCAAAGATGATAATTGACCCACAATCTCAAACACCTTTAAGGTATTAGAACCATCTCATTTCAAAGCCGATATTGCATCCATTCTCCCATACTTTCCCTTGTTTATACAGGGCAGAACTTGATTTTCTAATTAGTAATCTAGGATTTTTACAACTATTTTTACTGATAAAGTTGGTCTACACAGTCTTACACAGCCCTTGCCTCACTTTGGTGTCAAAATGAAAAAAAGGAAAAAAACCATAAGCACATATATTAATCAAAAAGGCCTGAACTTTCCCCCCAGCTTAACTAAACTTGGGACAGGTTTCTTCCTGACTATAGACCCCTGACCTCCCTTTCCTTGGAAGACGTACTTTAGAAAACTTGCAATTATAAATTCTTCCTATGCTCCTTTGAAATGTAAATCATCTTTGAGCCTCTTGCCAGTTTTATAACCCAGGAATGTTTTCCCCAAGGACCTGGGGGCCAGCTCTGTGAAATGTAATCATAGAAGGAGATAAGGTCTTTATTTCCAGTCTCTATGGGAAGATAAGAGCCTAACTTTGAAAAGTGCCAATTATCAAACACAGAGCGCCTAATCCCGTTGACCAACCTCTCCACTAATATTCTCCTGTACTTGTCCACTAGCTCACCTCAGTGCTTAAAAACTCTCCAGCCTTTGGTTTCAGCGGAGTTGAGTTCAATCTCTCACCTCTATTATAATAAACTTGAAGAAAGTTTTGTTTGCCTGTTTAACCTGTCTGGTGCAATTTTTTTTTTTTACAATATACATGTATACATACAGTTAGAGTGTTGCTATTTTCACGTCTCTCTTTCTCTCTGTCCTTGTGGTTTTATTTACGTATTCTTTTATTTTTATTTTTTTTTTTTTGCAGTAACATTGGTTTATAGCATTATATAAATTTCAGGTGTAGGGGCCGGCCCGGTGGCACAGCAGTTAAGTTCGCACGTTCGGATTCTGGCGGCCTGGGGTTCGCCGGTTTGGATCCCGGGTGCGGACATGGCACCGCTTGGCAAAAGGCTATCCTGTGGTAGGCGTCCCACTTATAAAGCAGAGGAAGATGGGCATGGGTGTTAGCTCAGGGCTGGTCTTCCTCAACAAAAAGAGGAGGATTGGTAGTGGTTAGCTCAGGGCTGATCTTCCTCAAAAAAAAAAAAAAAAAGAAAACTTTCAGGTATACATCATTATATTTCGATTTCTTTTATAGTACATTATTTTATTATTTGTGTTATGTTATTTTATATTACATTATATTACGTCATGTTCACACCCAAAGACTAATTACCTTCCGTCGCCACACACATGTGCCCAGTCACCCCTTTCACCTTCCTCCCTCCCTCCCCTGTTCCCCTCTGGTAACCACCAATCCAATCTCTGTATCTATGTGTTTGTTTGTTACTGTGTCGTTGTTGTTTGTACCTTTTATTTATAAGTGGGACCATATGGTATTTGACCTTCTCCCCTTGACTTACTTCACTTAGCATAATACCCTCAAGGTCCATCCATGTTGTTGCAAATGGCAAGATTTCATCTTTTCTATGGCTGAGTAGTATTCCATTGTGTATATACACTACAGCTTCTTTATCCATTCATCCCTTGATGGGTACTTAGGTTCTTTCCAAGTCTTGGCTATAGTGAATAATGCTGCAATGAACATAGGGGTGCATATATCTTTACACATTCATGTTTTCATGTTCTCTGGATAAATACCCAGCAGTGGAATAGCTGGACCGTATGGTAGTTCTATTCTTAATCTTTTTCAGGAATCTCCATACTATTTTCCATAGTGGCTGCACCAGTTTGCATTCCCACCAGTAGCGTATGAGAGTTCCCTTTTCTCTACATCTTCTCCAATGTCCTTGTGGTTTTGGACCCTTTTTAAAAATCATTTCATTGTTATAGGAAATAGGTTCAAGAAAGAAAAATGTATGTCCTATTCATCATCTGTACCTAGAACTATTCCTATGTTAGATGTATTCAATTTTAAAAACATATTTTTCCAGAACTTCTGTTTCTTCATAATAGTAAGAGTATTTATATTAGCTGGGTACATGATGTCTCCTGGACCTGATATTAATAATTCTTTTAGGGAATAAGATTGTGAGCTTCCCTTCTTGATGAGTTCCATGAGCATCATTTCTTTGTCTTCCATTTCTGTATACTCAGCAACCAACTCTTGGCCAGACACATTTTAGGGACTACATGTGTGTTGAATGATTTAATCAATTTACAACTTCTCTCTAGATTATCTCCTCCATGAGGCCCCTTTCACAGTTACTTCATGCACAGTTCCTTATGGAACTTGGTCCAGTGTTGTGATTGGCACTTCTCCTTCCAGATCTTATAGCTGGAAAGGGGTCTGTCCTTCTCATATGATGACCCTCAGAGTTGACAGTGTGTTTCTTGAGAGCAGTTACATTGGCTCTATCTCCTTTATCTACTAAAATGTACCTCATTTGTATCCATTTCCTGGAGACAACCTAAAAGCAATTTATCTGTCTTCAAGAAAGTATATGGCTCTATAAGTCCCAATTTGTGAAGGAAACTTTAAAGACATAAAAAAGTATTTTAATAAGTTTTAAACATTTAAAATAGTTTTGGTTGTACATTTCCACTACACCCCTCTGGTTTTTCTCCATAAAGACTCCATAGGTTGAGGTTGTTCAACATTAAGATTGCTGTGGATACTTGGGAATGCTTTCTATAGCAATATTTAAGAAAATAAGTAATCATATAATGTAAAAAATTAACTTGATGTGAGAGGTCAGTGTCCCCGGGAGCTCCAAACTGTTCTAACAGAAATTCTCATTTTCAGATGAGCCTCTCTCCAAGCTATTATCCACTAAGATAATAGAATGGGCTTTTGAGATATAAATGTTAGTGTCATTCTTCTGCTTAAAAAAACTCCAATACTTCCCTTCGTTCATGAAATAAATGCAAACTCCCTTACATATCCTTCAAGGCTCTACTTGGGTCTTTGGCTCCTGGCTCACGTCCCAGTATATGTTAAGGATCTCAGTCCTCATCTGTCAGTCATATGGAAAGAATCCTGAACCTCTAAATGACTTAGCATTGTCTGCATTGTACTCCAAAATATGCATTTTGAATTACGTTTCCTGAGATATTTTCAATGGATATATGATGTTTAAAGAGTTGAGGTATTTTTTAGTAAGTTAGAGCACACAAACCTTATAGTCTATGGAAACATTTTTATGATATTATAATGGTCCATGTGGTTGACATTGTTTTCAGGGTCAGCAGACTAAGTTCAGTTAGAGAAGAAACGGTTTTTCATTTTGATAATTTAAACCATTCTTCTAAGGGAGAGAATGATGTCAGTGATGTTGCTTGTATGTTTAAAGGACTAAGGAAAAGTCTTACTTTTATCAGACTCAGAAAGAAGTGACATTCTCTACTAAATATTTAAAGAGTGTCTATACACCTTAGAAAAGATTTGAATGAATTCTTCGCGGAAATAGCATCTACAGGGAAAAGGAGAAATACATTAAACTTTAGCATTTATTGTAGTTTATTATGAGAATTTATATGAGACTATGAACATCATTTAACATACCATAGCGTATGGTACATTTTAATACATTTAAAGAACATATTCTGAAACTCTATTTTAGTGAAGTATGACACTGCTCTGCGAATAAAACTGGCTCATTTTTACCCAAGTCTTGACTATTTTTTCTTTAGTAACGATTTAAATATTTAAATGGCTTTTAGGCACTCATTCAAAGAGTTTTATACACTACCCTACTCATAATAAAAAATATGTACTAATCTCCAAGTCTGACTTTATTTCATTGCTAAGCTCCTTACCAACTAGATTTTACATCTCTCTACTTGTCTATATTCTTCTGTTTTTTAATTAAAGCAGGAAATACAATGCCACACCATTTCAGACTTCAGGAGATAATTATCTCTCTTCTCAGAACCGACTTCTACAAAGGAGCTAAGGACTGTGTGTGATAGAAACTGACAAAACAATACTAAAGGTGTTATGGGAATGCTGAGAAGACAGATTCCTGCTCTGTGCATGCAAGACATATATGCAGGAGAGAGGAGGACCCAAGTCAACATGGCTGAACATAGAGAGGGAAAAAAAAGCCATTGTCTCTCCTTCCTCTTTCTTCTCAGATTTGTCTCAGTCAACCATCATATTTTGGGGGGAGAGAGGGAACTGTTCTGAAGCTCAGAAAGAGAAATTTCTATATGACAGTGACCATGTCTTCTCCATTTAATTCAACTTTGCTTAGTAAATAACCATACAAAGAAACATAGATTTTAATGATGATAATGAGTATAAGAGCCATTTTGTAAGACCAAACAGAGCCATACAAAGAAATAAGTTCCCTATCTGACTTTTTACTATTAATATAGAATCTCATAAACCCTACATGCAAAATAGAGTGAGATTCCTATGTCAGACATCCTTTTGTTCTTTACACCAGTGGTTCTTAAACTTGGCTGCACATTTGGATCATATGAGCAGGTTTAGAAATCCTAATGTACAGGCCTAACAACATAACAATTTAAATCAATACGTCTAAGAGTGGGAACCAGAACTCAGTATTTTTTAAAATTTCTCGGGTGATTCCAATGCGCAGCCAATGTTGATAAACATTGATCTAGACCGTTTCTTTGAAAGTAGAGCTAAAGATTAGTTTAAATAAATATTACTTTAATAATTATACAAAAACTTTGTAACATTTAGGAAAAGTATCAATTTTAGCTTAAAAGTTACCTGGATAAAATTCTACCTCTTTTCAAATACATTTCAACATATTTAATTTTCCTCAATTATAAAACAGAGATGAAACCACATACCTTACAGAGCACTTGTGAGGATTATAGATCACGGGTATTGCCTACCATTTAATTACTGAGTAAATAGCTGCTCATACAACAGAGATGATTTCAACACATTCCTAGAAAAAATTATATCTCACAATGCCCATTTTCTCTCCCACTACGCCTTTGGCCATTCTTCTTTCTTTTGCCATCAGAAATGTGATGCTGGGTTGGAGAGAGGGAGAAACTTATCCCAACCTTCAATGTCTATGTTTTAGGTGAAATTTTGATATTATTCCATTCCTTCTCTGTCTGTGAATGTGGGTGTGTGATTTAGGCCTGGCCAAAGCAGCGCATTATATTCCACAAATACTGTGATTGGTCCAGGGAGAGGAATTTAACCCAGTGTGGACCAGTGAGAGTCAGTGCCCAGACTTTTGTTCAAACTTCTGGAAGACAAGGAATTTCCTTCATGTTGGGCTTGACAGTGCACAGATGTAGAGCTGGACTATTGACAGTCAGCTTGGTATCAAGTAGGTTCTAGCAACATCAAGGAGAGCAGAACTGAGAGAAATAGAGATCAGATCCTGGTAGATTTATGAGAATCTCTAACCCCAATATTTTTTCTTCTCTTCTCTTTTTTTTTTTTTTCCTGGCTTAAGCCAGTCTACAGCCTAGATTGCATTTTCTAACAATTTCAAACAAAAGATTTTGAAATGCGCACGTTTTTTAAAAATCTCTTTCATTATTTTCCTACCATCATATCCCCTTTTAATCTACGACCTGAAAATAGATGGCTATTATAGTTCCACAAAATAAATTATTCATTTATGGTCTTCTTTTCTTTTATATACTTTATTTTCATAACATAGAATAGCTTTCATTTATTCTCCTTCTTGACAAATCACACTTGTCTGCAAAAATTTAGATCAGATATTAAATCCTTATTTTTGCTCCAATTTCCAGTAAGAATTATTATTTTCCTCTTCCTGATTAGCTGTTACTTACATCATTTTGTTAATCCTACTGTATACCTGAAAGCAAGATTCATGTCTTACTCATCTTTTAGCTACCACACTTCGTGCAACGGTTAGGGTAGATTAGAATTAACTGAATTGATTTTTCCCCAAGTTAATAAAATTTCAGGCTGGCTTCATAAACACAATTACAATATTTACAACAAGGGCAGCAATGTTTCAAAAGTTTGACCATGCCTGAAAATTTGTGTTCAATTCCAGGTACAGCCTTTTTTAAGGAATACAAGAAATAATAGCAAATTAGAATATTCTTATAAGAAATTATCCGGCTGGATTGTTGAAATTGATGTATTTAAAGCAACTGAAAAAACGTGGGATGTCCATTATGAAGGCTGTTCTCAACATTTGAAGAATAGTCCTATGCTGAACTAGAGAACAAAACTAAAGCCAGTGGTAGAATTTATAAAGAGACTGGGAGTATGTGGGAGATATGCTGAACAAATAGAGAGAAAGAGACAATGCATCTTTAGAGAGAGTGAAGCACTTCGTCCTTTAAAAAGCTCCCAAAGAGAGAAGAGAGATTAGAGGACTTGTAGGTCTGTGGCACCTCCAAAAATTTTTGACTCAATGATGTGTTACAAATATTGTTGAACTGTAAATCAAGAGAGCAGTGCAACATCCAAGTAGGACCCAGAAAGCAATTGTGTAACCATTTAAAAATAATTTTTCACATTCTGTATTGTTTCATTTGCTAATGGGTAGTTAGGATCTGAATGAGCTGGAATATTTCCCACAGCTTAAGACTTCTATGTTTTTATCTTTATTTCTTATCATCTAAAGTATGTCTTTGTTTGACTTTTCCTTAATCTAAATTAATATTTTACCTTGGTGAGCAGTCTAGAATCAAATTAGAAAACAAAATATAAACCTGAAAATGTTTAATTGAATATATGAATGGAAGAAAACAATTAGGCTATAAATCAAAAGTGTTAAATTTCTGGGAAAAAGTAAAAACTCTTGTTTGCATGCCTTAAAGTGATTCTATAATTAGTAACAGTGGAACATATGTCTAATATCTATCTGAGTTTATTAAATTAAATTTGCCACCAATTTGGAGGCATATGCTTTAAAAATTACATCCTTCACAGTTAAATAAGAACAGTATAGACATCATTAACACTAATTGTGGTGTTTCAAAAGAATAAGAAAACAATACCACTAATTTTGCATTGATTTTATAAAGCAAAATAGTAGGAATCTATAATAAATCATCTGAGTTTTTAACTAAATAAACTGATAAACAATACACATTTCAGGAAGATAAAAAGAGTGCATATGTTATCAAGAAATTAATTTGCAATTTTAAGTAAACATTGTAGAACAGAATTGGGTGCATCAGTTTAAGATTAGGGAAGTACTTACTTCTTAGATTGGATAAGGTTCTCTTAATGAAAACGTCTTGCACGCAAAATGTTTGCCTTAATAGTTCCTTGAGGAGTTACATACAAATGTGGTCAGAGGGGAATCAATTATTGCTTTAAGCAATGTTGCACAAGTTTTTGTGCCACAAATTGTTTAAGAATTGCAGTTGGTACTGGGTGGATGTTTTGTCTTATTTAACATTTTTGTAAGTGATCTAGAAGAAAGAGAATATGAATATGGCTTGCCAATGATTCTAATCTCTCCCACACACTGAAATATCAAATCAACTAAGATCCATTTCAAAATTTCACTGTCAGTGTGAGTGGGTAGAAACCTGACAGACAAAAGAGGAAAATGCAAGGTTGTACTTTTTGGGAAAATAAGTAAAATCATAATTACACAAAAGTAAAATTTAAGGGAGCTGTGCCAGCCCCAATGGCCTAGTGGTTAAGTTTGATGCACTCCACTTCGGCCACCTAAGTTCAGTTCCCAGGCACAGACCTGCACCACTTGTCTGTCAGTGGCCACCCTGTGGTGGTGGCTCACAAAAAGAGAAAGAGGAAGATTGGCAGCAGATGTTAGTTCAGGGTGAATCTTCCTCAGGAAAAACAAATATGAATATTTAAAGGAGCTAAGTTGACACACTCCTCTCCCCCACCTTACCCCAACAACAACAAAATCTTTCAAGACTTTGAAAATAATTCCCTTAAATTATTGGAGCAATATGGTGATTTGGCTTAAAAGGACAACATGATAACAGTTCTCACTGGGAAAAATACAGGAAATAGAATTATAAATATCATGATAATAAACATTAAACATCTACTTTGCTTCAGACTGGCAGGCATTCTATGAACATTAAGGTCTCCTCAAAATCCTTAGAGTTCCTAGTTTCTATCTGGGGAATTTGGGACTCTGATAGTTAAAAGCAGTGGTTCTCAGTCAGGGGACTTTTGGCAGATAAGTCTAGAAACACTTTTGGTTGTCACAACTGGGGCATCGTGGGAAGGTTGCTACTGCCATATGGTGGGTAGAGACGAGGGATGCTGCTAAACATCCTACAATGCGTAAGATAGCTCCCCGAACAAAAAGTTATCTGGCCAATAATGATATCAGTATTGCTGAGGTTGAGAAACCCTGGTTAAGAAACATGCCCAAGAAATTTGTCTGGTGACTCTTATACTTTGTATTTATAGTTTCACTTCAGATGGACAGGCAAAAGTTTTAGCGATCAATGAAGGGATATAGAGACTTTGACATAAAGCAAACTAAAATATAAAAAAAAAAAAACAGAAGTAAAGGATGAGAGCAAAAAGAGAAATAATTTTATTTTATCTCATAAATTCAATAAAAATACATAAACTGCTGAATTAAGTGATGAGTAAACCTGGAGACTATTCTTAAGGATTTTGAAATTCCTTACAGTTGGGTAGATGTAAAAAAAAAAAAACAAAAAAAGGCATAAAAGCAGAATAAAGCAGTCCCATAAAATAAGTCTAAATATTTGGAATTTCAAGTAGGAAGAAAATATATATGGTTTAGAAAATCTAGAATGACTTTATAAAGAACATTAGATTATTTTTTAAATTTGACCTTAATGAATAGGTAGATTTTTGATAGAAAACAAAGGTGTCTATTTGGGCAGCTCTGTTAGTTCTCTCTCCTCCTCTCCCCACACCACCACTTAGTACAGAAACAATATAATGGGGGTGATGTGCTCTTTTGAGAGGAGCATAAAGGAAGTTTATTGTCTGATAAGAAAGGAGTGAGGGAAGTTTTCTAGTGGATGTCAATTTTGAATCTGGTGAAAGTGGAAAATGTGGAAAGGAAAAGTAACCTCAGGCAGAGGAAAAGCTCAAGGAGACCAATGAAAGCCTGGAGGAAAGTAGCTGGCGTTCTTTCTGTTTACAGTGTTCTTCTCCTCTTTTCCTTGCAAAAAAACGCATCTCTATCCTTCAGATCTTTGCAATGAAGTTCTTCCCTAGGAAAGCTTTCTTTGATTTCTGTGACTTGATTACGTTCCTCTCTGACAGGTATAAATATCACCATGTTTCTCTCTTTTATGCCACTCATCACAGTACAATTTTATATTTATTTATGTGATTATTTGATTAATATCTGTCTCCCTACTAGATTTTAAGAACCGTAAGGTCGGGGACTGAGTCCAATTTTGCTCACCCAATACACAGAGCAATACTTTAAATACAGTTTGTGCACAGCAAGTATATATGGGAAAAATGAGATACACAAAGTAATGAGGTAAGACCCAAAATAATATTGTTCTAGTGTTAAGTACAATCTATAACATGGTGAATTTTGATTTGGAGGAGAATATTGATACCAATTAAGAAAGATTCTTGTTTGTCTCATTAAAAATGCTTGAACCGGAGCCAGTCCTATGCTCTGGTGGTTAATACTTGGTACGCTCTGCTTCAGTGGCCTGGGTTCAGTTCCCAGTTGTGGAACCACATCACTCCTCAGTCAGTTGCCATGCTGTGGTGGTGGCTCACATTTAAGAACTAGAAGGACCTACAACTAGCATATATAACTAGGTACTGGGGCTTTGGGTAGGGGGAAAAAATGAGGAAGATTGGCAACAGACATTAGCTCAGGGTGAATATTTCCTAGCAGAAAAAAAATGTTTGAACTATGTCCTATAAACAGTGGAAACCCACCAGAATACTTCCGACAAGCATTGGGGGTTCACAATCACATTTTTACCTTACATGGCTGATTTCAACAATAATTTAAAGGATGGATTTGGGCATGGGAGTAATAAAGGAGGATAGACGAATAATCATGAAAATATTATGGTTGTCTAGAGGTAAAATGATGAGTCCCTTAGTAGAACTGTAATAAAATATGAAAGAACTCTATTTCAGAATTTAAGCTTAAGACAGAAAAGGTAAATTAGACCCAAAGTATGAAAAAGTTTTCACATAGCAACTGATAAAATTCAAGGTAAGTAGGAAATTTTTTCTCAATTATTTTTCCTGAATATCTGTTATATTTCCAAAATGATCCTGGTGCCATTATGTCGGATGTGGATCATTAGGTGTCTTACTATTTTTCCGAGATACTCTTCTTTTGAGATAATTTATGACAAATCCATCAAGGCATTGTTGTACTCTAAATAAAATATATTCCTCAGGCATAAAGTCATATCCTGTCTTTATAAATCACGCTGCAAGAAAAAGCTAACTGCATGATGTATCTTCAAAGTCTTGAGACAATTTATTATGGTGGATTTGATTTTAAAATGGAACCATAAATTACATACAGCACATGTAGGTTTAATGATGAGCTTTACCGTAACTCTCATCTGAGACAAATCTTACCATAAAAATCTAAATCAGCATTTAATGAATTGACAGAAGCTGGAGAATACGAGAGCAGTGCTAGTTGGGAAAGATTTAAAAGACATGTCGAAAGAACCTAGGTCAGAAGGTAGAACTCTGCACCTCCTCCATTCACCCCCTGGGCACACAGAGGCTTTCACACCACATCTCTCCAAGGTGTGTAAAAGGCTCTGCAGCTGAGGGGACAGCTTTGATCTGTGCAGGAAGCAGCCTTTCATTTTCTAGTGCTCCTAATGAGACAAAGAATTAGTAACTGAAGTATCTATTCCCGCACAAGCCGAACAAAAGATAAATCCTGTATTTAGTGTAGTCACACACAAAGGAGAGAGTGATCTGGAAACGTAAACCGTGGAAGGATTTTTCCCTGGAGTGTTAATAACAGGTCAGTAATTACTCTGAAAAGGAAGGAGACAGACAGAACTTTATGGTCGATCTGATCTCTCATTAGACACCTGCACTGTTTTCTCTGGGAGAAGTGGTTTAATTTCAATAGGAAAATATATTTTCTGGCTGCAATCTCTATTAAATGTTTAATTAAAGTTAATAGAAAGCCTCCCTTTAAAAAAGCAATTAAACACTAGAACATTAGAAAATGTTTTTATCCCCTTTTTGGTTGTTATTCTTTGGAAAACTACAGATCATTATTGTCCCCAATGTTAGGAAAAAGCCAAATGGAAGCATATTAACAGTGTCATCTTCCAAAGCTGAGTTACATGTGGTAAGGAAAATGATCCATTTTTTAGATGATATAGAACATAATCCTTTATGATAATATTTTATAGGGAAATGAAGAAATTACACTAGTGGTTATTTATGTTATGATTCCCTTTGGTATTGCTCATATGAAGGCACTAAATGTGCAGGAAAGTTTTATCTGATTCAGAGGGCAAAAAATAAATGAAAGGACTTCGTTGTGGAAAGTGCTCAGTAAGCCAAGCATCAAAGGATAACGAGCATCTAGGACTTTCTTAGATATTAAATTAAGACTTGCCTGTTCTTTTTGACAGTGCTGAGAGAGAAGCAGCACATTCAGTCTTAGAATGTGTGGGTATATTTAGAATCTCACAAAGGGAGAAATACAATGGCCTGAATGTGTCCTCACATTGTCCAAACTGCAAGTGGCATAATGGGAGTGGTGACTTGCTTTTTAAAAACTTCACTCCACTCTAAGAGCCGATACAAACAGGATCATGTCTGTCTTACACATCTTTGAATTACTAGCATCCAGCATAGTACCTGTCATAGTACAGATTCAATAAATTGTTGTGGAATGAAGAAATAAATATATTTTACCCAGATGTTTTATATTAGATGGATTAGATGGATTTTATATGGTATGTGTATGCATATGTGTGTGTGTTTAAAGCAATGCTTTATTGACTCTCTTAATTTGTTTTCTCTTTCTTAAAAGTATGGTAACAGAAAAAATGGAGGGATGAATGCATATCTATAATATAGGCAGACACATTTCACTGAAACAACTGGAGGACAAGAATGGCATAGGTGTTATAAACAATTGTTATTTGACTTTAGCATTTACACTTAAGTTTAGTATATGTGGCAGTGTAAAAACAGAGAAGAGAAAGCAATACAATGAGAAATGAGTGTGGATATACTGTTCAGTGTACCATCCTTTCTCCCACTTAAACTACTCCTCTGAACCTTAGCAGGCTAGAAATTGACTAGGCCACCTCACAAAATTAGAAAGTGAACTGACTTTTCTCTGAAAACTTGCAAGCCCCCATTTTCTCTAGAATAGAAATAATTAGGTGGACTTCCTTGTGCCACTTCTCTTAAATTGGAGTAAACTCACAACCTATTATGTTAGCAGAGTATTTAATTGAGAGAAGTATTTCTCAGTCCAGTAAGAATGTGAAAACAAGATGTAAAGGACAAAAAGGCAAACTTTGTGGCAGGTGGATGAAAAGGAGGACAGAAATGAGATAATGAAGGGAATGGACGGTAAAGGTTGGTGTGCCACCAGACTAGAACTATAGGTAAGAAAGTGTAGAAAAGAAAGTTTGAGAAAGGAGAGCAGAAGGAGAAAAGTAAACAATAATGGAAATAGAGGTATGAATACAGACAACTTTCAAGGAGGCAAAATACTTGTATTTGTTTTTACTTAAAAAAAAGTCTTAAACTGTAAAAAAAAAAACATTATGGTAATATAAGGAAAGCATTATGTGTTATATTTAAAAAAAAAAATTTTAAAGTTGTATATGACTTGGTGCCCTGGAATTGACAGCACTTTCTTTAAAATCATCAGATATCATAAACACAGAGATTTTGGCAAGCGTTAATTCTTACTGGGGATATAAGCAGAATGGGAAGGCCTCTTTTAAAGGCTAATGATCCTTTTTATCTCAAAGAGGAACTCTGAAAGCAGACAATCATTGAGTCCTCTCTTTTCTTTGTTCACCACATACAACTCATACAATTTCTATTGACACAATTCCAAACATATCCCAATTTCACTCATTTTTCTCTGTCTCTTTACCACCCTAGAGAACCCTATGCATCCCTTTTATGAAGAGCTATAGCTTTCTAACTGGACCTTTTCACTCCCTCTAAGTTCTATGTGATCTAATCTTCACACAGCCACCACCAGATGGTTAAAACTATAAAGTACATTAAATGATTTCTCTACTTAATTCAATGATTTTCAAGCACACTAAAAAGAAAGTCAAAATTCTTCATCCTGTCAACACAAATAATCTATAACCAATCTATAAATCAAAATTGAGGTGAGTTTATATTATGAGCCAGAACTGAGGACCACATAGCCCGGGAGAGTCCTTTCACAAAGGAATGGAGCACTCCAAAGAAGTGGGAGTGTACAGAGCGGTTATATACCATCAAAGAGTGCATATCACATATGATTGGAATGACCGTTTTACAGTAGTCACAAGGTTGCTTTGCTGGCACAGCAATTCAGTGAACACAGTGGGTCTGTGGTCTCAAGGTGAATGGTCACATGTTGAGCACAGTAGCTCAGCAATTTCCTTAGTTTAGGGAGAGAGGTTTATCCTTAAGGAAATGCTGATGTAGGGGAAGTTACATCCTTATCTTTAAGGACAGTGTTCTTGTCTTTGAGACTAGTAAATACTTAAAGAAGATATACAGTGAATACTCAATAGCCATATCAGATCCTTTTGGAAAAACAAGTTCCTTCCGAATTAATTTTACAGCAAATGGCTTCCTTATATATACTCCAATATATCCTATTGCTTGCCAGTTATTTATTAATCCTGACTTCTAAAGCTTCATGAATTGCAATGTTATTTACAACCATCTACTTTCTCCCATGTAAGACTATGTTATCCTTATCCTTATCAGGCTTCCCCATGGCGGGAGTATACTTATCCATGCCATTGCTCAGTTTGGAAATTGACATTCTATAGGGAAAAGAAGTCACAGGCTCATAGGCTCCTAAGCACATAAGCTGTGTGAGAACAAAGTGCAGCTTCTACCCCTGTCTTTTCATTCAATCCAGCCCCTATCCACTCATGCCATAGCCTAGAAACTAAAAGGTCTCTATCTATAATATATTTGAGATCCAGGGAACATAAACTAAGATTGGGGGTCTATACCACAGAGTGCACCACAGGACAGGAGTTTACTATTCTCTTCACTTAAATGGCAAAAGTTAGAGATTTTGTCCTCTGGAGGGCTTCAGTACACTGTTGGTCACAATGGTAACATAGGTGTTGTTGGTGGCGTGCACAGGCTTTATTTCAGGGGCAGAGAGAGAAAACAGCAAGTTTAGAGGCAAAGCATCGGTGTGCTTGTGTACATCATGTGCCCAGTCTTTTCACAAACCCAGGGTTGCTGAAACAGGAGAGGAGAAAAATATCAAAAAGAATAAGGCATCCGACATCAGAGTTTATTTAATTTCTTTGTATATTTGTTTTCACTGAAGGGGCTCAAATCACAGAAGAATTTTTCTTACAAGAATTGGGACTAAATTACTTTCCCACGAGATGAGTAATAATATAATTTCAACCCTACCTGCTTTAATACATACAGCAATTCCTACTGAAGCCCTCACCCACATCAGGTAAGAGCAGGTGTTTACTAAACTTCAGCGGCAGAATAATTTTCTTTTGCATTTGTGCAGTTTGGTAAAGGTTCTATTAGCGTTGACTTTATCCAGCACTTAAAGGAAATGGGCTGCTGTGATTATGCAACACAACCGCCTGAAGTTTAAGGGACTCTTAAGAAAATCGGAGTGAGAATGTTCATAAGTGCTTGTGAATTGAAGCTGCAAGTGGCTTAATCTGAATCACAGCACGAGTAATGGCAGTAAATCCTCCTCACAGAGCCAACAACTCACTTGAGGCCAGATCTGTGACAATCTTGCTCTGGAGCCTGGAATTGTGAATGGGGCTTCTAAAAAAGACATTTTGCATTTGTGAGCTCAAAGAGGCTTTAATTTCTGATTAGGTTATCTCCAAATTCAAAATATTTGTTCCATCAAATAAAATATAAAATATAAATCATCATTTTTGTTTAATAATAATAGATTAATAGGAAAACAACTTTTAAAAATACTTTAAGCATCATTTGATCTAAACTGTCCTAAATGCTTGAAGCAATATTCACGCCTAATTTTTGATCTGAGTACGAACATTTTTAATATGACTGTCTAGATTAAATATGCCATCCATTGAAGTTAGGAGCTGAAGATTTGCGTAAATGACATTGTCATTTTATATTGTGCTTCAAGTAAATGCAGGAAGCAGTTCTGTGATGCTAACCCTGAATTATAAACTAGTTTCATCACATAGCAAACGTGAATGCCGTGAACATCACAGATGTCATTAAACGTATGTGTTTTCTTGCACTTGGGAAAAATATTGTATGACTACTGTCTGCCAGATGCCGTATGTGCCAGCTATTGGTGAATTAGAAGACAAATGGATTTTGACTCAAAATATTGCTTTTCTCTATTTTAAGGGGGCTAGAGCCATTGCTGAGGGTATGAATGGATCTATGACATGACTGGATTGGAACTGTTTCAATTCAAAAGAAGAGGTTTACTGCAGAATATATGTGCTAAGATATACAAGAACAGGGATAAGTTTCAGTTTCCAAAATAGTTTTAAGACATTTCTAGTGAAATTTTAACCTAATCACGCAGGAATGTTAAATACATTTATCACCCAAACCATGTTCTAATTGTCCCCTCAAACTATTGTCAGGTTTCCATGTATGAGGAATAGAGATATTTCTTTTGCCGCACATTAGCATCAGATCTAATAATCTAGTTGTCAAAATTACATATTTTTAGAGTTTGTGCATGAACAGTCTCTCTTCCTCAACTGGTATTCATTTCTTTTCAACTTAATATATTCCAAAACTATATCATCAGTACCTGGTAGTGATGACCAGATAGAAATTAGCATAAACAGTCTGAAGAAGCACCATAGCAAATAGTGCGATGTTAACACACAATCTTCCTCTGCTCTTTCAGATTTTTCTTTCTCTTCGATTTGAATGTGTTAGATATGGCCAAACATCTCATTACATTGGTATTATTTTCTTACGGTTACCCGTGAGGGATTCTATACTCCTCCTCTCAGTTTCAGAATTGAATTGAATTCTTAGGGTGAGAATTGAATTAAATTCTTAGGCCCCCAGTACTGTGATTGTAAAAACTAGTAAAGCAAGAGTCTTCTAGTAGTCCTGTCACCAGCCAGTCGCCCCTGAGGAACTCAAGAGTGGGTTTGGAAGCATTTAACCATTGTTCCAAATTGGTTTTTTCCCTTTTGTTATGTTAAGGAGATGCAATCACCAACCACCCTGAAGCAGAGCAAGCCTCACCACAAGAGCTACGCCTATGACCTTTTCCTTATTTTTAATGCTAAGACCTCTCCAGGAGGAGTTTAGCCCTTATTGCCTTAATGTGCAGTGTATGTGGAGGCATATTTCCCAAATGAGCTTGCACAAGCGAATACCTACCTCTCCTTTTTGAATATCCATTCCCAATCTGAAATAAAAGGTCCCTGTTTCCCTTTGTTTGGGGACACCATGACTTTGGAAATGATTCCTCATGGTCTCTTTTTGCTGCAAACATACCTTACTTTGTGAGACAACTGCTTCTGGTGTAAAGTCTGATTTAGCTTGCCAGGAGGGAATCCACTTTGGTTTTGGTAACACTCCCAGATGCTTAAGTATGTAGATTAATACACCTAGTAAAGGGGCCTGATTCCACTTATTGTCATTTACTGTGTTACTGTCACACTATTAGATCTCCTAGAGCACTGAAAATAACATGAAATAACCCTGGTAAGGATTGGTCTTGAAGGGAGAAATCTCAGCCTCTAATTTGTTATCAAAGCATGACTTGGGCCCCCAAGTGTGTATAAAGATCGTATGCAAACTTGCTGCCTCTTTATAACCCATCAACTATTTCTTCCACAGAAATTTCCCAAGACATTTTCTGTTTCTATGTCTCTCTGAATCTCTCTCACTATCACTCTCTCTCTCCTCCTCATTCATGATTCTTCACAACATCCAGGATGTAACAGATGCAACTCTAAATATGACGATGTACCAGCCAAAGGGCCTGAGAAGGTGGTTTGATAGCCCAATATGTTAACTGAAAAATTTTCCTAAAAATAAATGTACTGCTCTGCAGGGACAGAGGCCACATATATTTCCCTTAAAATGAAAGTAGATGAAAAATAAGATGCAGAGCTTTGAGGATCTCCAACCTTAATGTTAAGGCAGTTCATACCTTCAGAATCTTCATTACTTTGCAAATTTCTCCAAGTTTGTCCTTTCCTATCAAGGGATACAAACTAGCTCTCTATAAGATCTTAGCAGGGCCAGACATTCAGAAGAAAATCCATATTGAGCTGAAGTGTCAAGGCATAATGCTGTGGTTTCTAAGAAGCTTTTAAAACTCTACTGTGGTATGTAATGTACATCCCTGTGCTGCCTTGGAAGCATATTTTCACATAGTAAACCTCCAGGAAGTCTCATCTCCTCTCTCCATATTTCTTCATGAGGTCTGTCATTAAAGGTTCTAATACACAGGGCAGCTTTATGCTTGTAAAACATGAGATCAAGAAATGGAAGGGAGTGAATCAATAGTTCAACAAAGCATGCAAGACGGTGTACTTTAATTCTACAGTCTACAGAGGGCAATTTTCGTCCTTTAAAGTTTGTGAGTTCTGTATGCGAAGCTAATTCCTCTCCCCCTTCCATCCACGCCCATTCGGAAATTGTGAATTGGGAGGTGCAATCACACTCACCAGCAATGGACAGAAGATACTACGAAGGGTGAAATGTGGACTTTAGTGGGCTCAGCAAAAGGGACTACAGGTGCTAAGAGTGAAAAGTGTGCAAATTGTACACAAATCCATTAACACTACACATCACGTAAAACTTGGGGACTGATCAGCAAAACACAAGTTAGAAGAATAGAACACTAATTTCGTATATCTCCTGTGGAAAAAGAAAAACTCAAAGGACATCAAGATTTCTTCTTAAACTGCAGTTTTCTCTGAGCATCCATGTGGCCCTGACAAGAGGAAAGCAAACACAAGACAGAAAAATAGGCACAAATATAACCTCAGATGTGGTAGGAATGAAAAGTAAAAATCGGCTTTTTTGTAAACTCTTTTCAGAGTAATGCATGACCACATAATTGTTTGTGTTCAATTTATATAATTTTTAGTCTGCATAGTAAAATGTTCTTTTTAATTGGTAGACATTTCCAAGTTCATGAAAGAATTAATTTTGCTATTAGAGATGTTTTCTGATACAAAGGAAGAGAAGTTTCTAATTCTCCGTATCTTTACAAAAATACAGTATTCCAACTGTCAGATTATTTTCCCCCAAAATTGGTGAAGCCCAGGGCTACTGCTAAGGAACGTGCAATGTCAGGTCCTCTGAAGCATTTGCTCATGGCTTAATCAGTATTTCTAATCTTGTTGTGTGAGGAAACTTGAAGTGATAATTTTATTATATTGCATGAAATGTGGGCCAGAACTCAGTTTGGACCATGCAAAAAGGCACAATCAGAAATATAATATGTGAGAACTAGCCTGTTCTGAAGAGAATGCAAAAGAGGCAGTTGAGGTCAAATAAATAAAAGAGAAAGGGAGAATTATGAAGCGTACAAGCTTAGGTACCTACTGTGAGAAGCCTGCCTGGCTACATACTCAGTATTTTTTCAAATGACTTCCAAGTCATATTGTTCTCCTTTAGGTAAGTAAATAGCCTAAGACCAATGACTCTTTGAATCTGAAGCTCCTGATATTACCCTCCCACACTCACCTCAAGCTACTCCTCAAATAGTCTTCACAATCTCAGTAAATGAAAACTCCAAACCTCCAATCACTCAGGACCAAACCTTTAGAATCAGTCATGACCTCTCCTCTCATACTACACATTTCATTCAAATTCTCTTAGCCTTACCTTCAAAATTATCAAAAATACATACAGAAAATGAACACTTCTCTGATCTCCTCTGCTTCTGCTCTGGTCCAAGTCATCAGCAGTCACTGGGATTGTGGACGTAGCCTCCCCACCAATCTCATTCTCACCTCTTCCCCTCCAGTCCTCCATTCCCCCTTGTCCGTCCTCACTGCCTCAGACTCTCAACACAGTAGTCAGAATGACTGTTAGAGCATGAGTCAGATCCTTGTCTCCACCACTAAGCCTGCCAACGGCTTCCCATCTTAGTTTGAGTGAAAATCAAAGTCTTCACAATGAGCTGTGAGACTCTAATTCCACCTCCCAACCCCTCAGTCCCTCTATCTCTAAGAACCCACCTTCTATTCTATTACTGTTGTTTAGTCCACACCAGGCACATTAGCTCACTTGTATATCACTCATCATTTCTTCTTTCTGGAATATTCTGACCCCTGCCCCTGCTCTCATAGCCACATGGTTCACTGCATCTCCTCTTCTGGCTTTTGCTCAGATGACACCTTCTCAGTAGGTTATCCCTGACCACGCTGCTTCACATTTTAATCCTGCTTCCACTCTAGAACTCCCTACCATCATCCTTTATTTTTTTCGATCTTAAGCTTAAACATTCCGTGAAGCATAAAAATTTCCTTGACAATTTTCATGGAAATTCCAGGTAATTTTCAGTGGAATTGGTTACTACAAATCAATTGTTTGGGCAAATCATCTCTCTTTCTTCCTCTTCAGCTCTTATTCTTCTTCCTAAGTGCCCTAAATATTATATATTTTACTTAGGTGTTTGATTTTTATGTTTCTTCTCCCTAGAACATAAGTTCCATGAGAAGAGAGATTTTTGCCTCTTTTATTAACTTCAATATGCCCAACATTTAGAGATGTGCTTGGAATCCCTTATTATGCCATAAAAATAGTTGAATAAATAACTTTGGATTTTTCTATTTTAATAAATGATAATGAGTTTCTTTGTTTATTCTTTTACTTAACATTTATTAGGCTATCAGATACCAGGCCTTGTGGAATAAGAGGGGGATATAATCAAGAACACAGGAAAATTCCAGGCTTCAAAAATTCTGGGTATTTTTTAAACATTTTAAAAAAATGTTTATTTTTTTGGTGAGGAAGATTAGCTCCGAGCTAACATCTGTTGCCAATATTCCTCCTTTTGCTTGAGGAATATTGTCACTGAGTTAACATCTGTGCCCATATTCCTCTATTTTGTATGTGGAATGCCACGACAGCATGGCTTGATGAGCAGTGTGTAGGTCTGCACCCAGGATCTGAACCTGTGAACCTCAGGCCGCTGAAGCAGAGAGTGCAAACTTAACCACTACACCATCAGGCCAGCCCCCCAGATATTTTTTACTTGATGTTTCTGCTGAAAGAATTACTATAGGTCATAACATCTCTTTCTGCCTCCTCTATCCCCAGATATCTTTTTGTCAGGATTTTGACTATTTGGTTCATTTTTTCAGTCCATACACTCAGCACAGGCCCTTGGATAACAGTGGGCATTTAGTAAATATTTTGGCATGGGTGAAGGAGCCTTAGAAATAGTCTCTGTAAAATGAGGAGCTTGCTCTATGGGGCTGACCCTGTGGCCAAGTGGTTGGGTTTGCGTGCTCCGCTGTGGGTGGCCCAGTGTTTTGTTGGTTCGACTCCTGGGCACGGACATGGCACTGCTCATCGGACCACGCTGAGGCAGCGTCCCACATACCACAACTAGAAGAACCCACAACGAAGAATATACAACTATGTACCCGGGGGCTTTGGGGAGAAAAAGGAAATAATAAAATCTTTAAAAAAAAAAAAAAAATGAGGAGCTTGCTCTAAAACAGGATTCCTCTATCTTGACGCTGCTGTCATTGTGTGCTCTAGATACCACTCCAGATATCCAGTAACACCAATCCCATCCCTCTAGTAGAGACAGCCAGAAATGTCTCCAGACAGTGCCAAAGGTCCCCTGGAAGCAAAATCATCCATAGCTGAGAATCACTGGTATAGAACATTCTAACATTTTACAAAATAAGACTTCGAATTTCTCATCAACTATCTAATGGAAGATCCAGGCTTCTTATTCTCTCTCCTGTGGTCTTGATTCCAGTCACCAAAGATTTGCTGTCATCCACATGACAGAACAGAAAGCTTAAACATTAGTGAGTTGCTCCACGTTGCTCTGGTTTAAGGTTAATGCGTACAGCTTTAATGTGTCTGTACTCGCTGCTCCTTTCTAATTATCTCTACCATCACTCCCTGTTAAGGATATTGTTTTCTTATTATATGCGGAAAGGTGATATTTAAACTGTCCAGCACACTGAGGTGAAGTGGCCTGAAGCTTGAAACAGGGAACTGCTTTCTGTGCCAAAAAGCTGATGAAATAAACACCTAGCTTTCTCTGATATTGTCTAGTTCCCAAGAGACTCTTAAGTGATAGCTTACCCCAGAGTCAAACAAACATGCGATTCTCAAGATATCACAGCAGGAGTATCCAACTTTTGGTATTCAGACCTTCAAGTTTTTGAAATAGAAATGAGCATGTTGCATCCATTGAATGAAATAGTGCATACAGAAAAAAACTCTTTCCGTCAACTGTTAGCTTTTTCTTTTACAATGCTTCAAATAATTTATCAGCAAAAAACCGAAACTAGTTATTCAGTGAATTTCAGTCTCTGGAGAGCACCAATCAAATGTCTCCACAAGCATTTTGATTTGGTGCTCCTCAAGTCTCCATCATGTCACAGGCAAATCGGAATTTTGCTAAGTCAAAGATGCTGGCTATGGCATACATAGCACATCTCTAAAGTCAATCACCAAAGTGATATGATGTAAAAAGCAGAAAGATTTCCACCCTCATGTCCCTCTTTACCTTATTTCCGCCTCCTCATCACCCATATCATAAGCAGAGCAATCACGGTCAAAACTGTAAAATGAAAGTCAGTTTGTGGAACCCTTGACATTCTACCTTCCAGTCTGCATTTTACCTCAGGCTCGTTAGGCCCAGCGTCTTTCCGAAAGAGAGTATACGTCAGCACGTCTCGGCGTGAGACAGCGACATTCCGGAGTGTTAGAAAGCTTCCATAGGAGCCTGGATGTTGGTGTCCCACATCTGACACCTTGTTTCACTTGAAGCTAAGCGCGCTCCGGAGGTGTTAGGAGGAATTCCAATGTTTGCTGCGGTAACCTCATCAGCCCGCGCAGATGGCAATGCAAGCTGCCAAGAGGGCGAACATTCGACTTCCACTTGAAGTAAACCGGGTTTTGTATATAAGAAATTTGCCGTGCAAAATCACAGCTGAAGAAATGTATGATATATTTGGAAAATATAGACCTACTCGTCAAATCAGAGTAGGGAACACACCTGAAACTAGGGGAACAGTTTATGTGGTCTCTGAAGACGTCTTTGATGCCAAGAACACGTGTGATCACCTGTCAGGATTCAATGTGTGTAACAGATACCTTGCGGTTTTGTACTATAGTGCTAACAGGGCATTTCAGAAGATGGACACAAAGGAGAAGGAAGAAAAGTTGAAGCTTCTCGAAGAGAAATATGGCATCAACACAGATCCACCAAAGTAAAAGTTTTCTGCATTTTCATTTTGGACTAAGACCCATGAGTGGCAACCACTACCCTTTGTATGTTTTTAATTAAAACTGAATATTGTGATTTCTTATTTGAGATTCAAAACGACCTGCTTGAAACTTTGATATATGTTAGAATATATTATATTAATAAACCTGTAGCTTACTGTAACAAAGAAAAATGTCAGTTTGAGAGTTGACCTTTGTTGTTTTAATTTGTACTTTGGTTCCTGTATTCATCAGGATTGACTACATAGGCTACTACAGCAGACAACCTCCACAACCTTAGAAACTTAGAGTGACAAAGGCTTATTTCTTTCATTCTACATACCAAGATGATGGAGTCTCTACTATGTGCAGCACTGCTAACAGAGGCAGAGAACATGTCAAACTGTGGGCTGACTCTTAAAGGCCGCGTTTGATTGGCCAAATCGAATCACATGGTTGTGCCTCACTTCAAGGGAAGTGAGGGAGAGCAATGCTGCCATGAGTCTGCCCAGTAGGAGGAGAATCAGAAATACGGTTGGATAGCAATAACAACCATCTCAGGTCTCTCCTTCTTCTTCAGAAATGTTTTGCTCCATTTTCATTATTCTCATCATTTAATCCTCGCTTGTATGTGATTTTTTTTTCTTGAGGAAAATTAGCCCTGAGCTAACATCTGTGCCAATCTTCCTCTACTTTGTATGTGAGATGCCTCCATAGCGTGGCTGATGAGTGGAGCAGATCCGCACCCAGGGTCCAAACCTGGGAACCCCAGCTGCCACAGTGGAGTGCACAGAACTCTAACCACTCAGCCATGGGGTCAGCCCTTTTTTTTTCCTTTTCTTTTTTTGGAGCTATCAAAATCCCTATGATGATAGAAAAAACTTCAACAGATTATAAAATTTCAACGGAGGAAAAACTATGTATGTTTTGACTTCAGAGGCTGTGTTTTAGTCACCTTTGTATCCTTAGCACCTAGAACAATGCCTGAAAAGAAACTTAGAGGCACTCAATAATGCTTGTTGGGAGAAAAAAAGAACGAATGAATGAATGAATGAGTAATTAAAAAAGTAGTAAGTTAACAGGAATTCTCAACTGCCAGTCTAAGAGAGTGATAAGATGATTACTTTAAATTCAGACAGAAAGTGAAAAATATACAAATTAAAAAGATTATATGCCAGACAACTTTCTGTTGTTTTCCTAACAATATCAAAATTTCAGTCTTCCCATAATACCGCTCTCAGTCATGTTCTCCTGTTATGCATTCTTATCCTAGGTGATATGGTGCAATCATGGGAGCAAAAGACATACTCATATTTTGTTTTTCTACTATCGTGTAGCTGAAACTTTATCAAGGTTCATCCATAATAGGCAGCCGATGAAAATTTGTAGAATGAATTTCCTTCACCATTGCGGATGAAGATATTCTCCGTATAATTATGCTTCCCAATTCTATAGATCTAGTCCACATCTCTCTCATAATCTTCAAATGTATACACGTATATATATTTCTTATATATGTGTGTATATATGTATATATTCAAACATACATATTCAGATAGAGATGCTTATACTAGACAGCTCCAATTGGTAGTCTATGGGTACCTCAATGTATACAAGTCCAAAACTGATATATTAACCATATCTCCTTTCAAATCTGGTCTTCCCCTGAACCCCCACTGTATGAAAAGCACTACAAGTGACCCACACCAGAAATTTGCACATTGTTCTTGACTCTTTCCTCACCCCTACTTCCCACAGCCAACTAATCAGTAAGTATTGTCCAGTCTCCTCTTCTCTATCTTGAAATTATTTCTTCCTTCTCTCTGAGTTCCTTGCTAATGGCCTAGATGAAGCCATCTTTATCTCTCAGGTGATCTGTGCAACCTTCTCCTGACTCTACCCTTGCTTCTTTGCAATTTTCTTTCCAAGTGATACATAAAAATCTGATTATACCATTTCCCTGCTTAAAACCCGTCAGTAGCTTGTTTTTGTCTCTAGTAAAAAACATTTAGCATAAAATATATATTTTTAAAATTTTTATGTTTTTGCTCCTGTTTTCCTTTCCAGCCTTCTTTTTAAATATCAGCAGATTTGACACCAATTCAACAGATTGGCCTTTAACGGTGGGGATTATATAAATCTTTGATGGCTTTATTGATATTAAATAAATTTTAGTGGGAGTGTATATATATATTTTTCTTTTTAAAAGTTTTCTACCTCTTCCTGAAGGAAAAACAGAATACTGGGAAAGGTAGGTGTGTTAAAATTCACAGGTCAAGCCCACTGGATTCCATATCATCTAGCTGAGTCTGCCATTTATTTTTTTGGATGTTAGCTATGGAACTTGAATATTAGTTCATTTCTAAATTTATATTAATTTTATAATAACCCTCTTTGAGACACTATGACAGATGAAATTTTTTCTGTTTTACAGATGGGGGCATAGAAATTCCAGGGCATTAATTGATTTACTGAAGATCAGTTGGTTATTCTGTGAGAACACAGAGGAGCATCCAGTTTTCTCACCCTTTTTTTGTACTTTATTTCAGAGTTTTTCTGGGAGATATGAAAAGGGTAAGAGGAGCTACCAGTCTGTACTTCTTGGAAGACCAAATAGAGATATACAGGAAAAGGGCAATCATGTAGACTAAAATGAAAATTCTGGTGATAATTTGACTTTAAAGGATTTCTTCCTTTTTCTGCACCACACCATTCCTACAAATAGATTTTCACTTCAGTATTCCTAGTACCCCAAAGTGCTACCAAACAGTTGCAAGACAAATAGTGAAAAATAAATAAGATTGTGAGAAAAAATAAACATGATTATAATTATACTGTTTCTGACATGCTTTTACATACATTAACTCAATTTATTTCAACCATAATTTTACTTACCTGTTACCTATTTCTTTTTCTGACAGCATGGTAAGTGTTCAAGGTATATGAATTACTTTAACTAGTTTTAGATAAGTAAGAGAAGACTACAATGTTGGCACAATAAGTAGTTCCAGAAATTCTGTCTCTGACTTTTGAAAATATTTATGATACCTGTTACTTCTAAGATCTATAGCTATCTTCCATTATGTTGAATTAATTAATTAATTTTTCTAACCAGGAAATACTCTTTGGGATTCTTGTTTTTGCTTGAGATTCTGTACTTGATTATGGTCCTCTACCAAAACCAATCCTGGGCTAATCACTTTCCCACTACTTATCAAAGGCAAACTTTGGATATTTCATTTAGAAAGTAGTTTTTGCCTAATTTAGAGTGAAGTAAAGTAATTAAAATGTTTTTAAAAGCTTAGAATGTGCATCTAACAATGTGCACATTGTAATCTACAGTTCAGTTAACCATCATCTTTCTATATTTCTCTTCTTACCTCTTTTTTTTGTCCTATTTATTTACTTATTTATTTTTTGTTTTGTCAGGGAAAGAGTTGCCCTGAGCCAGCATCTGTTGCCAATCTTCCTCTTTTTTTCTTTTTTGTTGTTTTTCCTCCCCAAAGCCCCAGTGCATGGTTGTATATCCTGGTTGTAAGTCCTTCTAGTTCTTCTATGTGAGCCACTGCCACAGCATGGCAACTGACAGACAGGTGGTGTGGTTCCACGACCAGGACGTGAACCTGGGTCACTGAAGCAGTGGAAATGCTGAACCTTCACCACTATGCCATCAGTGCTAGCCCTCTCTTCTTACTTCTTAATTTTCTACAGAATCTAGAGCACCTTAGGCAAGATGGTATGGTAAGAGGGAATGAATCTAAAGAAGATATGACTACAGTATATTCAATAGTTCTGGTTTAAGTTTCTTTTATTTTGTTTCTCTCTAAATAGGTATTGATCTATAAAAGGAGGGACTGTAAGTGTGATCTTTGGGCATTTTTCCCTGTTTCTCTTGAGAATGAGACAAATAGTTGATTGACAATTTAAGTGAGTGCAATAATCTGATGATATCTTTAAAGCTGACAATGGAACTCATAAATCACCACTTTCTTCCTTGCATGGTTGAAATCACTTCATTTCTCTGCACTTAAATATTTTCTCTGGAAAATGGGAGAAATAATATTGACCTTACAGTTAACTAATAAAAATGATTGCCATGCTCTTAATAGATGCAAAGTGCTATGCAAATATAAATGCTAAATGAGGCCATAAGTCTTATGGAATATTTTTCTGCTCTGTTAACATGCTTGGATGTTACATCTCTGTAAAAAATCAGTTCACATTACTACTAAAGATGTTCTATTAATGAAACCATGGTAAACTGCATTCATTTTTGAATGAAGGGGTGAAGGACTTCTATGTAAAGCTAGCATGTTTGAGAGACCTTTGTAGCAGAAGTCTATTTAAAAATGCATGCCTTGTGAGTAACTGGTAAATTATTGAGTGGGTCATTTGAGCCAAAGACCACATATATTTTTTTGAATAATGCTTTGTTTCTATAACATAAAGCTGCTATTTCTAATTCCCAAGTGACCCAATACTATTAATAGAAACTATCTGGAATATATACATATCACTTAGTGCTCCTTGGAAAATTTACTTATCTGTTTGGAGCTAGTACAAACAAGAGATTCTGAATGTAAAAAAATTGTACAATCACTTTAATTTCCCTGTGTTGGTGCAAGCCAATTTAGGATAATCTTGGAATTCATAAATAAAAATTAACATAATACTATCAATTTTGATATGGACCAATCACCTCACAATGGCACCACCACGGGGTACATATCATGATAACCATTTTAGAGGTGAGAAAACAGAGGCTTTGAAATGTGATTTCCCCAAACTCACCCTACTCTATGTGAGTGACTAAGATTTCATCCCATATCTATGTAATTTCAAAGCCCCTGGTTATTTCCTACTATAGCATAAATAAAGATAGTGAAAGCATATAAATATTTAGACTTTGTCATCATGTAATATTTTTAAATGGTAGCAAATGATCATGAGGAATAGATTTGTAATTATTAGTTGTGAAATTTTACAGATAATCTCAAAATTGTTTAGGCCAAGGGAGGTTCACAGACAAAGATTTAGTCCAAGTCGTATTTTATTTATTGAGCAAATATTGTGCCTCACACAGTGCTTAGTGCTAGAGATAGATATATAATATTAGCTAGTAGATGTATTATTACTTTTGTGCTAGGCACCACTCTAAGCATTTTATTTTTATTAATAATTTAATTCTTAGAACCGACCCTATGAGTTATATATAATTATTATCCCCTATTATTATTCCCTCTATTAGTCAGAATTTTATATATATATATATAACAAACATGCAAATATACCTATATATATCAGTGTGTATATATATATATATATATATAATCCTATATTATAATCCTATATTATACAGTTATATATAAACTGTATACATAGTTCTATTTCTTTTTGGAGAAGCTTGACTAATACAGAGACTATAGAGAGAGAGAGAAAGAGAGAGAGGCTGACACAAAGAGAAATGAAAGAATTGGCTTACACAATTGTGGAGGCTGGCATAATTCTATAAGAATCTGTAAAAATCTGTAGAGCAGATAAACAAGCTGAAAATGTAGAGAAAAGTTGCTGTTGCAGTCTTGAGTCCGAAATCTCCATCTGGAAACTTAAGCTGGGCTTCTGTGTTGCAGTCTTCAAGCAGAATTGTTACTTTTCCAAGAAACCTCTTTGCATTTAAGGTCTTCACCTGATTGGATGAAGCTTACCTACGTTATGGAGGATGTTCTGCTTTCTTCAGAGTTTACTGATTTAAATGTTAATCACATCTAAAAAACAATACCTTCACAGGAACATCTAGACTAGTGTTTGACCAAACAGCCAAACAGCATAGCCCAGCCAAGTTGACACATAAAATTTTCCATCTCCTCCTCATGTCATAAATGAGAAAACAGAGAGAGATTAAGTGATTTTCACAAAGTCAGCAGCTATTAAATGGCAAATCCAAGATTCAAAACCCGGCAGCTTGTTCCAGTGGCTGAATTTTTAACTACTCTCCAGTTTGATCCAGTTCTCCTGCCTTCTGTTTGCCTTCCAATCCAATGGAAGGTGAGAGAGGAGGAATGACATTTTGGGCTTCCATGTGATCCCTTGGGGAGGTGATGACACATTGCCCTTATCTAGTTGTATCAAGGATTTTAATTATGAATATTTAAGAAAAGTTCCCCATTATCAAAGATGATCAAAAGAAACACCGGGTAATCACTTGCTATAAATGCAAGGATACATGCAGGATTTGGAGTAGATGGCCGCGTTGCTTCCCTTTCAGTTCTGAAAGCTGAAGGGTCTAGGTCACTAACTTGCTAGTGCCTCCTTCACATCTAGCAACCCCACAAGAGGAAGGACACATCAAATCCATAGTCACAATAAGCACAACTCTTCCTTGTTAACAGTTAAACCCCTTACTACAGTCACTATCTATTGTGGCTTTGCATATTTGCCAGATTTTTTTAGAAACCAGTGATAGCACAAATAAGCGATGTGAAAGATGGACTGGTCGAATGATTAACAGAAATCTTACTGTATGTTTTATTACCTTAAATTAAATGAGTTAATTGCTTACAATGGTGACTGAAACGAAATGTTTGTTGTTATTATTAGCATATGATTGATTGAGGTTGCCTATCAGTTTTAAAATTCATATAAATAATCCATACATATTGACTTTTGAATTTTAATTGTTGTTTTGTTGTTTTCCAGTTTGTCTGTTAGCAAAAAGATCACTCAAAACTAAGGCCTGGTTACCGAGTCTAAATTGAAACTAAAAACGATGTTCTATATTTGTACAAAATATTATTTTACATTTTATTCTCAGTATAAGAATGGAAACTGACTATGAAATTCTTCCTTAAAGCTAGTTTGAAAAATGAAATTGGAGGTTTTAGAAAAGCAACACTGACAGAACTTTTTGATACCACTGCATATTGTTAGATTTTATTCAAAGGATTTAACTTGAACCTTATTCATCAAGAAGAGACTTTTGTTTACAAATTACTTGCAAATCTTGTTTCTAGATCCCAATTTAATGAAATTCAAACTTCTTAGACTTCATCCATTTTACCTCCTATCTATAAACCTTTTTGACTAAAGACTTACTAGAGGGAAAATTTACTTCTGTTTTACTCAGATTGCATTTAACTCATTGTCTGCTAAAGCTGCTTGCCAATAACCTAACCCCTGATCTTCAATGTTTTGAATGACCGTGCTGTGACTATATAAGCCACATACATCTTCTATAAAGACACTCTCTTCTCTTTTATGACAAATTGGCTGCTTTATAGTTATGTACATTTTTCATCAGATGATTTAACTTTGTTAGCAAATCTCCGGAACTTCTCTTATTTAACTGTAGACCTAGAGAAGAAGTCACTGATTTCTCCTTTTATGAGCACTATGGAATGGTGGAGAGGGTGAAAGTAGATGGGGGCAGGAGGGAAGAACTGAGTCAAGGAGAGCTTGAGATAAGGCACACAGTGATTGGTCTATCTTAATGGATCTCAGTAAGAATCAGCTATGAGCTTGCTTCAAATCAAGATTCCCGTACTTCCTCCTTAATAATTTGAGCTGATGGAGGCTTTGAATTCTGAATTTTTAGCTAGCTCCAAAGGTGAGCCATGAACTATCTTAGAGAAAAACTGGTTTAGATAATATAGGCCTTTAGGTTTCCAAAGTCTTCCCTTAGCTCAGGACTTTTTGTTCAGTTTACCCAAGAAATAGAGACTACAAATATTCAGTGTATTTCTCCCTTATCACCTCTATTTATTTCATGTATTCTTATTTATAACTCCTTTAGAGATTGTTTATTAGGTTGTTTGACATGAAATATCCTACATTTTCTCAATTTCATTTTTATTCTTGTTTGATCAGAGTTGGTTTGACTCAAACACGTCTCCTAACCAGCACACCATTTTCATTTTGCCAACTCTGCTGTGGTATCACATACAGAATTCTGGCATCTTTCCTATGTTCTTCTAAGCATGCCCTTGTTTGGGGCCTATATTGGCCCAGAGAGCACATTGTGACTTCATACTCCTAGGTGACTGACATTTATTATAAGACAGAGACCATCAGTGGGAAACAGATGAAGACTAATGTGGGTTAACTTCAAGGTCTGGATATATATGTCATGTTTCTTGGTGGTTGATGATCCTCTTTGCCACAAATCTGTAAGGGCAATGTGCATCATGTGTGACTACATAAGATAGAGAATCAGAAATTTCCATCTCCCAGGGCTGCACATTTGCCCTTTCACCTGAGACAATAGGGCTTTTAGTGGCATCTTGGCATCCATTCACTCAACTCAGATGACATTTTCTTTGTCATCTGTATTAATGGATGTACAATAACCTCATGGAAGTGTGAAAGGACATCTCAAAAGGCACTCCAGTTTTGCTGCTATTTCTAGTACTTTCAGAAGATGACATGACTGATGAATCCGACCTAAATGGAGCCATAGACACTGTCAGTTACAAATATGTGGTGCATACACTGCTGCTAGTTCATATGTCAGGAGCACAGTGCATTTTTTTCCCCTCAGACAATGACTTAACTTCGAAAATTTCTCCTAGTGAAACAAAATAGGATTAGTATTACCATAAAATTATAATCCCAAATTGCTATTGAAGTTTACCTTCCAGAGACCCTAGAAGATTTATTGATAGCCCTCAATAACTGTATGTATAAACTTCTCAGGGATCTCTGGGGCCCTCAAGGCCACCCTAGATATTTGATTTACATAGATAAATAAAGGAGGCTTTTTAGAGTAGAGAATACATGAAGATTTGATAACATGGAGAGTTGCACTTACACACAGGCTGTGATATCATATTTCAATTTGAGATATAAATATACAGAAAAATAATGTCTATTCCATAAGGTAATTTTAAGAATTACATTAACGTAATAGATAATACAATAATTATAACACAATTGGCACACATTATGTTGTTAGGAAAACTTTAAGTGCCCAATGGATAAAAAAACAAAATACATGGAAAAAATTAACTAAGGAAATGCAAGTTATAAAGAATTATATAGATAATGAAGAATAAGATTAAGAAATATGGGGCCGGCCTGGTCCTGCAGTGGTTAAGTTCGCATGTTCCGCTTCTCAGCGGCCCGGGGTTCACTGGTTCGGATCCCAGCTGCAGACATGGTACAGCTTGGCACACCATGCTGTGGTGGGCGTCTCAAATATAAAGTAGAGGAAGAAGGGCACAGATGTTAGCTCAGGGCCAGGCTTCCTCAGCAAGAAAGAGGAGGACTGGCAGTAGTTAGCTCAGGGCTAATCTTCCTCAAAAAAAAAAAAAAAAAAGAAATATAATTTGTTCTTAGAATATATATATATATATACAAACTCTAAATACCAAAGGTTCTTTAATATTTAGCAAAATGAGTTTAGAACTCACAGTTTTGTAATTCACTGGTATTGGTGGTATCATTTTGGAAATAATATGAACCAGAAATATGTTCATATTTTTGATATTATAATCTGAATCATAAAGAAATATTATAAAGAAACAACTAGTATATATATGAAATACCTATTTAAATAAAAAAAATCTCAAATGATTGAATATCTCATTTTAGGAGTATAGGCAGAGAAATGATACTATATTGATAAAAAGGAAATGCAGACAATAAAAACTAAAAAAAAATTGCAATGCTTACAACTATTTAAATATCAATTGGAGGGCATCTAGATGGAAGAAAAGCAATAAAAAAGGGTTGCTTTGTTGGACACTGATAATTTTACTTTTCAGTGTTTTTCTTTAAGTTTAATGATCATAGCATGGAGAAACAGGAAACTCCGGGTTTAATTTGCCACTACTTTCTGCACACCCTTGTTATGTCACTTAACTTCTCTGAATTTCAGTTCACACATTTATAAACTGCAGATCATTAAATTTGTATTAAGGATCACTTGGAATCATATGAGTAAATTTCCTGGACGACAGGCAGCCTGCCACATGGTGGATAATCAATAAATAGTTTGCACGCATTCCTCTCTCAGCCCCAGTCTGTTCACATATCTGGAATGCGAAGAGAATGGATTGGATGATCTCCGAAGTGTTTATCCATCTATAGTTGAAAGTTTTATTCCAGCATATTTTCTAAGGTTTAGAAAGTGAGATCTTTAAAAATGGAAGGTTCATATTTTCTGTAAAATCTATACTGTATTGAAAAAAAAGGTCTTGATACCATATTCCCAGGGGACTATGAGATTTTCTTTATCAACATACTGGAAATAAAATTAAATGAAAAGCCATCTCTGATTTAGAGAATAGAGAGAAGCAATGGTAATTTAAATAATTATTCACAATAAATACCACCCTTTCAGAACGTTAGGAAAATTAAATCACAAACAGTAAAAAAAAAAAGTCTTAATAAAAAGAAAGATTGATCAAGTCAAAGAACTAATTTACTTTTCATTTGAACAACTTCTGTAAGTCAACTACCACGCTAATGACAAAATCAAAGATTCTCCTCAATTCACAGCAGTGTTCTACCTTTGCAACTTCTCAGATATTTTCCAGTAGAAGAAGACTTCTGATTTCTGGATGTGGTCCCTCTCGTCCCCATTCCCTCAAAGAGAGCCCTCTCATGCACGCATCAGTCCGAAAATGGCCAGTTAAGTGGATGAAGGCAAAAGCTCTGCTAGAAAGGGCTCTCCTCACCCCAGCCACAGTGCTGGCTGATGACCTTATGGCGAATGCCTATGTGAAATTACCCATTCCTGAAAAAATACATGCATTTCTCATTATCTATCACTTTTGAATAATGGATCACAAGTGTCGCACTTTGATTCTGGTTCACGTCATAAAAGGTCTAGTGATCATCTGTTCAAAGCTAATTTTTGCTATTTTTCTCAGCACTTATTTCTCTTTTCAAACTAGAGAGACTGTATGGTTCATCACCTAATAACCTGGCAGATAACAAGGTTCTCCACAGCTTATTTGCATCACATTTTTTATACGCAAATGTTATGCAGACATACGTAAGTAGAAGTGAAAAATAGTCAATACTTTTGTGTTTTGATCCAGATCATGCTGTGAGCTCTTCGAAAGAAAATGTCTCCATACGACTCTCTCTTCTCATCCACACAAAAAGATTACACTGAAGTCATAACTTGATTAAAGATTGTTTTAATAAATTACACACCCCATTTCTCCTTTCCATAATAACCATTTCAGAATCCCCATGTATTAATTTCCTAGGGCTGCCGTAACAAAGTACCACAAACTGGTTGGCTTAAAATTATTCTCTCACGATTCTCATGAAGTGAGAAATCAAGGTGTCAGCAGGGTTGGTTCTTTCTGAAGGTTCTGAGGGAGACTTTGTTCCATGACTCTCTCTTAGCTTCTGGTAATGGCTGCCAATCCTTCGCGTTCCTCGACATGGAAATGTATCACTCCCATCTCTGCCTTCTTCGTCACATGGTCTTCCCCCCACGTCTCTTTACATCATTTTCCTCCTGTGTGTGTCTGTGTCTTCACATGGCACTCTCTTCTCTCATAAGGACATCAATCATATTGGACTGGGTGCCATCCTACTCTAGTCATCTTAACTTTACTAATTATATCTGAAATGAACTTATTCCCAAATAAGGTCACATTCTGAAGTACTGGGGGTTAGGACTTTAATGTATACTTTTGTGGGGGCACAATTCAACCAATAACACCCTATTAAGAGGAAATCTTCCTGAACTGCTCCTCTGAAGAGTGAACTAGCTAAGCTATCTTCTCTCTCCAACCTCAAACCACACAGTTTTACCAGCCACTTAACTGCCATTCTGAAGATAGAAAATTGCACTATTAGTACTGCTTTGTGGCATTTGTTACACAGAGACCGTTTAAAACTATTGGGTCAACAAGTCATTCTAATAGACCTATATTACACACCATATTACCTCATATATTGATTTTACTTCCTATGTGGCCAAAGACATTGCATATAAAGAGAGACAGAGGCTTCTAACGTTATACCCAACCATTCGTCACACATCTGACTGGCATCTTCTCACACAGTAAGGGAGGCTATAATGCTCTAATTCCTGACTGATGTTGTTATTTAAAAAATCACATGTAGACATCCATTAGCCAATATTTTGAGAGGAACAAGCCAGCAGATTCATCTCTATCAATACTAAAGAGACTGCTTTTAAAAGTGACCTTGCTTATTGAATACTCCACACTGTAAGAATAGCATTTTATACTCACACACACACATCCTTTGGAAAATGTTGTGCAGAGAAGAAAGCTCTAGAGAATGATAACATGTCTGTTAGCAGAAATGAGACTTGTTAAAATGCGACCTAGACCAACTTGCCTTCAAATCAGTGGAGTAAAATCCTCTGTGAGCCAACAGAAAGCATTGTGCCAACATCACACAAGACATCACCTGGTTACATGCCTCTGTGTACATTCTTTATAATCTGTGCTTAGAATCCTATACATTTATAATCCTCTGGTGAGAAACTTGCATCTTAATTAAGAACTGAGGGAAAGCAGAATATGTGACCCCCAAAATATACCACTTTGACATGTGGGTTATTTTGAGCTGAAGACAAGGCTTAACAGGACTCAGGAAGAGTCTTGTGTATTTTTTTTTACCTCTCCCTTAACTGCTGAAGAATTTAGATAGAGGGCCTGTACCAAGAAGAGAGCCAATACCAGAGACAGCTTTTTATACCAGAAAGACTTACCTGCATGGCATGCAAACATTTGCTTACCAAACTTTTGATCTTCTCATCTTCCTGTGAATTGTCTTCCTCCCCTTTGAAGTCCCGGACCCCTACCCACTTCTTCTTAGCTCAGGACAGCATATAAGCTTCAATTCCCTGACTGTCTCAAAGTCTCATATCTTTGGGCTTCCCATACGTACAAAATTAATTTTTTTCTCCTGTTAATCTGTTTTGTGCCAATTTAATTATTAGACCAACCAAAGAACCTAGAATGGAAGAAGGGAAAAGCTTTCCTCTGCTACAGAACTTAAGAATCTAGGATGTTAAAATAAAACATACTGAATTCCACCCCCAATCAGAATACAGTAAAAGATAAACATTATGTTGACAGTAAGTAAAAGCAGAAAGAATTTTATTTTATTTAAAATCAGATCAGGGGCTGGCCCCATGGCCGAGTGGTTAAGTTCACGCACTCCGCTGCAGGCGGCCAGTGTTTCGTTGGTTCGAATCCTGGGCGCGGACATGGCACTGCTCATCAAACCACGCTGAGGCAGCGTCCCACATGCCACAACTAGAAGGACACACAACGAAGAATATACAACTATGTACCAGGGGGCTTTGGGGAGAAAAAGGAAAAAAATTTAAAAGTCTTTAAATAAATAAATAAATAAAATCAGATCATCTGATCATTTAAAATCAGATCAGATACCATTCGTCATTTTATATCATTAGTAAATTAGTCCTTTTAATTTATTAATATTTAACTAAGTGAAAGTATATTGTATTTGTGTTTGATAAAATAATTAAGTAAATCTTGCGTCAATTTGTTGTCTGTGATCAGACAGTTTCATTCTGCCTATATACAACTTGATTGAACTATTTGTAATCAAGCTGATGTGGAATAATTGCCTTTTTACATTCACAGTGAATCTAAATATCAATATGATCTAGCAATGAAATTAATGTAGTATACATAATTCACATAATCCATGAAAATTTACATGTACTAGCTTCACTATCAAATCAGTTTAATTAATAATTTTTGAACAAGGCTATATAAGATATATCCATATAACCCATCTTTCTATTTTATATCTATATATATTGATATTTATAGAGCCAAATTATATAGATAAATATATGATATGTAAATATATATTTATATCTATGTTATATGTATCTACAGGCATACCTCGAAGATATCATAGATCTGGTTCCAGACCATTGTAATAAAGCAAATATCGCAATAAAGCGAGTCACACCAATTTTTTGGCGTTCCAGTATATATAAAAGTTATGTTTGCACTATGCTGTAGTCTATTAAATGCACAACAGCATTATCTCTAAAGAAAACAATGTACATACCTTAATTAAAAAATGCTTTATTGCTAAAAAATGCTAACTATCACCAGAGTCTTCAGCGAGTTGTGATACTTTTGCTCGTGGAAGGTCTTGCCTGGATGTTGATGGCTGCTAACTGATCAGGGCAGTGGTTGGTGAAAGGTGGAGTGACTGTGTCAATATCTGAAAATAAGACAACAGGGCAGTTTGCCTCATTGATTGACTCTTCCTTTCATAAATGATTTCTCTGTAGTTTGCGGTGCTATTTGATAGCATTTTACCCACAGTAGAATTTCTTTCAAAATTGGAATCAATCCTGTCAAACCTTGTCACTGCTTATCAACTACGTTTACATAATATTCTAAATCCTTTGTTGTCATTTCATCAATCTTCACAGCATCTTCACCAGGAGTAGTCTCCATGTCAAGAAACCACTTTCTTTGCTCAAACATAAGAAACAACTCTTCACCTGTTAAAGTTGTATCACGAGATTGCAGCAATTCAGTGGCATCTTCAGGCTGTGGTTCTAATTCTAGTTCTCTTGCTAATTTCATCACGTCTGCAGTTATCTCCTCCAGTGAAGTCTTGAAACCCTCAAACCATGAAGGTTGGAATCAGTTTCTTCCAAACTCCTGTTGCTGTTAATATTTTGACCTCCTCCCATGAATCCCAAATGTTCTTAATGTCATGTAGAATGGTGAATATTTTCCAGAATGTTTCAATTTACTTTGCCCAGATCTATCAGAAGAATCACTATTTTTGACAGCTATAGCCTTATGAAATGTATTTCTTAAATAGTAACACTTGAAAGTCGAAATTACTCCTTGATCTGTGGGTTGCATAATGGATACTGTGTTAGCAGGCATGCAAACAACATTAATCTTGTACTTCTCCATCAGACCTCTTGGGCGACCAGGTGCATTGTCAATGAGCGGTAGTATTTTTGAAGGAATCTTTTATTGTGAGAGGTAGATCTCTACAATGGGCTTAAAATATTCAGTAAACTATGTTGTAAACAGATGTGCTGTCATCCAGGCTTTGGTTTTCCATTTACAGAGCAAAGACAGAGCAGATTTAGCATAATTGTTAAGAGCCCTAGGATTTTCAGATTGGTGAACGAACACTGGCTTCAACTTAAAATCACCAGCTGCATTAGTCCCTAACAAGAGAGTCGGCCTGTCCTTTGAAGCCAGGCATTGAATTCTCTTCTCTAGCTATGAAAGTCCTAGATGTCATCTTCTTCCAATACAAAGCTGTTTCATCTACACTGAAAATCTGTTGTTTAATGTAGCCACCTTCATTATCTTAGTTATCTTAGTTACTTGTATTAAAGACAAACTGAGGCATATTAAAAATTTTGTGACTTTATTTGAGCAAACATCAATTTGAATCTGGCAGCATCCAATCCATCTAGGTCTGTTGGATAACTTGCTGCAGCTTCTGCATCAACATTTGCTGCTTCACCTTGCACTTTGATGTTATGGAGATGCCTTCTTTCCGTAAACCACATGAACCAACCTCTACTAGCTTCAAAATTTTCTTCTGCAGCGGACTTCGTAGAATACGCCAGTTCAGATGCTGGGTGCGGACATGGCACCACTTGGCAAACGCGATGCTGTGGTAGGCATCCCACGTATAAAGTAGAGGAAGATGGGCATGAATGTTAGCTCAGGGCCAGTCTTCCTCAGCAAAAAGAGGAGGATTGGCAGTAGTTAGCTCAGGGCTAATCTTCCTCAAAAGAAAAATAAATAAAATAAAAATAAAAAATAAAGTGGGGAACAGTCTCATGGGACTGAGCCCTTACCCTGTGGGATCTGATGCTCTTTCCAGGTAGATATTGTCAGAATTGAGTTAAATTGTAAGACACCCAGCTGGTGTCACAGAATTGCTTGGTGTGGTAAAATCCCATACACACCTGGTGTCAGAAGTGTTGTGAGTGTGGTAGTAGTGTAAGAGTAAAGGAGAAACACAGGAAGATTGAATTTTTCCTACTCAGCAACACATCCTGTCACTTTTTTTCTTTGCAGCCACAGGCCAGCTGTGTTAATTTATGAGATAACGTCTGCCAAACACTCATAGCTGAATAGTCACATTTCCTCCATCAGTTGTGTTTTCCCAAGATGGCAGTCCTTAAAAAAAGTGGCTAGAGCAGCTTGCAATACAGTCCATGGTAATTTTCATTGACTAAACAGCCTACTTTGGTCAGCATCAGAAATGCTGTATGTGTACTTCGCATTTCATCACACAGAATACCTTAGGGATTGAGGTTCTCTAAAATAACTTTTACTGCTTCGTAAAGAAAATTCTTAAATGTTACTGGTATCAGTGTGTGTGTGTGTGTGTGTGTGTGTGCATGTGCCTGCCAGGATGTGTTTCTGTAAGAGTAGGGCAGTGAAGAATATAGCGACTACTCATAGTGTTGAGCACCACTGCTTTAATGTGTGCTAAAGAAACAGAGGTCTTATCTACTAATTCCTTGTGGTCATCAGAGAAAATATCAACAAAGTGCTAAGGGCAAATAACATCTTAGTTCTTCTGTGAAAATAGTTGTTTTTTGTTTTGTTTTTTTTTTTTTTGCTGAGGAAGATTCTCCCTGGGCTAACATCTGCTGACAATCTTCTTCTTTTTTGTATGTGGGCCACTGCCAAGGCATGGCCACTGACAGATGAGTGATATATGTCTGTGCGCTGGAACCAAACCTGGGTCCCCAAGGCAGAGCACATTGAACTTAACCAGTAGGCCACCAGAGCTGGACCTGAAAATAGCTTTGACGTCACCTTGCATACCCTTTCAAGGGTCCTCAGGAGTCCCTAGAGGTCAATGGACCATCCTTTTAGAACTGCTGTGTAGACCAGTAGGCCTTAGAGAAGAGACAAATGAAATCTACATCTCCTGTTTTATTTATACATTTATGATATTAAGCTATATTTTATAGTAGGTCAAAATTATTCTTTGCAAAGTATATCTCTGGTTTAAATATTTTACTTTTTTCCTACTGTTTCAGATACTTTTAATTGAATTATTTTCCCCCTGTTTAATATTTTCCAAATCATAATATTAAAAGGCACAAATTAAAAATGTTTCCTAGAAATTCCATGATATAGAACACTTAGAAAGTCTTTACTTGACAAGATTCAGTTATGTATGGTCTTCTTCACCCATTATACTGATCATTATGTGCTGTTAACAATTTAAAACTGTGGCTTTTCACTCTTGGCCTTGTTAACTACAGAAATTCTCATTAAGATTTTAACCCGTAGAAGATCAGGCACAAATTTTTCTTGACAGTTTGGACATCTATTAAAAAAAAGTATGGTCATTTTATAAGCTGAACTATTGGAAGACTTAATTCTTTCCAAAAATTTAAATTAAACTGAAATTTCAAGTAGTGATAACCTTAGCCCTTAATGGATATTATTCCAGGAGCAAATCTAGGCATACAAGAAAATCAATTTGTCTGCAAGAGTTGAATAAATTTGAAGTTAATCTCAGAAAACTATTCTAAGATGACAATGTTAGATTATTTATATTCACAAAAACTATTTATTTTTAAAATATCAAGATATTTACATAAATGCATATACATATATATGAACATATACGTGTGTGTGTATATATATATAATCATTCTCTATTGGCTATCCCATTCCTTTCCATCATTGGAGTCTGTTTTTAATTTTGCGTAAACCACTTACAGAACAAAATCTTTACTTAGTCTTAGTTGTAGTAAAATGCAACATAACTGTAAATTAGATCTGCATCCTTTGGTACTATAATTCTAATTTTAGTAGACCTATTAGATAAAAATTTGATAATTATATCCTACAAATTATAAGACTGTCCGTCATTCACTCATTCAGTTATTTGTGTCAGGTACTGTTCTTGACACTCCGAACAAAGCAGTATGAAGATAAATATGGCTCCTTTCTTTCCTTTCTTTCCTTCTATTGGGGGAGGAGGAAGAAGATAATAACAATGTAAACAAATGAGCAAATAAGAGAATTTCAGAATTGGCAAGTTAAGAAAATAAAACAGAGGGCTGGGAGGGGTTCTGATCTAAGGGGTCAAAGAAGGCATCTCTTCAATGGTACATTCAAACTAAAACGTGAATGATGAGAAGTTAGCCTTATAGAGATCAAGGCGGGACACTTTGAGGCAGAAATTTTCGATGTCTAGTAATATCAGAAGAGAAGAGTGATCATTACAAACAGCAACATGAAGTCTATTTTTACCTTGATATAAGATGAAAAAGTGAAATGGAGAAGCCCAAATTCCACTTAAGGAGGGTTTAGAGAAGAATTGAGTTATAAACCTTGAGAGACTATAAAGAACTTTTTCAAGTTGACATGTGAATTGGAGTAGAAAAATATGGATTAAACTGAAGGAGAATGTGGCATCAATGGGGATCTTGTCTAAAATGATTATGCCAGAGCGTAGTTTATGCTTATAGGAATTGTGGTAGGCTGAAAATGGTCCCCCAAACATATTCACATCTGTGCTGTCAATATTATGCGTCAACTTGACTGGGCCACAAGGTGCTCAGATATTTGGTGAAACATTGTTCTGCGTATGTCTGTGAGAGTGTTTCTGGATGAGATTAACATTTGAATCAGGAGACTGAGTAAAGCAGATTGTTCTCTACAGCGGAGGAGAGCCGCATCCAATCTGATGAAAGCCTAAATAGGAAAAAGTTGAGTAAGGGAGAATTCATTCTATCCGCCTGACTGTCTGAGCTGGGACATTAGTCCTCCTGCCTTCAGACTCAGATTCAGACTGCTTCTTACATTATCTGCTCTTCTGGTTCTCAGCCTTGGACACTGACTGGAACTTAGCCATTGTCCCTCCTCAGTCTCCAGCTTGCCAACTGCAGATCTTGGGACTTATCAATCTCCATAATCATGTGAACCAATTCCTTATATGCATATACATATGTAGATACACACACATACCACGCATGCATACAAGCACATCTTATTGGTTCTGTTTCTCTGGAGATTCCTGACTAATACAACATCCTAAATCCCCTGTAAATATGTTACTTAAATGACATAAGGGCCTTTGCAGAGGTGATTAAATTAAAAATTTTGGGAGATTAGCCTGGATTATCACAGTGGGCTCACTATAGTCACAAGGCTCCTTCCAAGAGGGAAGCAAGAGGATCAGTGCCATAGACACTTTCCAGCCTCCAAAATTGTGAGGAATAAATTTCTGTTGTTTAAAAGTCACCACTCAGTAGGATATTTTTGTTACAGCAGCCTGAACGGACTAAGACAGAAATTAGTACTGAGAAGTGGAATGTTGTTGTAACAAATACCTAAAGGGTAGAAGTGGTTTTGGAACTGGGTGATGAGTAGAAGCTGGAAGAGTTTTGAGGTGCATGCTAGAAGAAGCCTCCATTGCCAATGGATTGTTATGGGCAATTCTGGTGAGGGCCTGGAAAGAAAAGAGGAGAGCTACAGAGAAGGCCTCAGTCTTCTTAGAGAGTGCCTAAGTAGCACTGAACAGAATGTTGGTAGAAATTTGGACAGTAAAGGCCATTCTGATGAGGTCTCAGATGGAAATGGGGAACGTGTTCTTGGAAATTGGGAGAAAGGCTGTCCTTGTTATAAAGTGGCGAAGAACTTGGTTGAATTATGTTTGTGTCCTAGTGTTTCACAGAAGACAGAACTTGTGAGCAATGGAATTGGACATTCAGCTGAAGCTATTTCTAAGTAAACGGTTGGCTTGGCTCCTCTTGACTGTTTGTACTAAAATAAGAGAAGAGAGAAATGACGTAAAGTTGGAATATTAATCAAAAAGGAAACAGAACTTAAATATTTGGAACACTCTCAGCCTTTCCATATTGTAAACAATGAGAAAGCCGGTTGGAGAAAGAACACTAAGGATGTGACCAAGGGATCAATTGATGAGAATAGTATGGATCAGCCATCTCAACAGAATCTAAGAGCCATTCTTTGAGAAAATAGAAGAATGACCTTGAAAACAATTTGAAGCTCACCAGAGCTGCCCCTCTCATCATAAGCCCAGAATTGGTTTCAAAGGAGGGGCCACCTGAGCCTGGGGGACCTGGAGCATATGGCCACCACTGTCTCACATGCGGACTCCTCTGCCTGCACAGAAGTGCAGCACTCCTCAGCTGCCCTAGGTGTGGCACTGGCTGCAGTGGCTGCCCCTCCAGGGGGCACAGGCAGCAAACTTTGGTGGCATCTGTGGCACTGTCTCTGCTGGTACACAGGGTACAAGGTCCTGGGGAGCGTGGCTGCCTTCACCTAGATTTTAAAGAGTGAGGCCACCATGGGGAGCCCACTTGGGGCAATGCTCAGCAGAGCCATGAGGGCAGAGCTGCCTGCATGATCCCAGTTGTCGAGAGCAGTGGAGGCAGAATTGCTGCCTGGGAGAGCTGCAGGCATGCAGCTCCAACAGGTGAGAGCTATTGAGGCAGGACTGTTGCCACATTGGGTCCTGAGGGCAGAGGATCAAACCAAAAAGGACTATTCTCAGGCCATAAATTTTCATGAAATTTGCTCCGTTAGGTTTTGACTTACCTGGGACCTGTCCCTCCTTTCTTCTTTCCTAGTTCTCTCTTTTGTCTCACCATTGTATTTTGGAAGCACATATCATTTTGGTTTCATGGGTTCACAGGTAAAGAAGAACTTGCCTCATGGTGACTCTTACCTTGAGTCTCACCCATATCTGACTTAGATGATGTTTAGATGAAACTTTAGAATTAGACATTAAATTTGATGCTGAAAAGTGTTAAGACTTCTGAAGCTATTGGGATGCAATGGATATACTTTGCATGCAAGAAGGATATGAATTTTGGAGGCCAGGGGTAGACTGAGTGTTTATGCCCTCCGCAAATTTATATGTTAAATCCCAATGCCCAATATGATATTATTTGGAGGTAGAGTGTTTAGGAGGTGATAAGGCCATGAGGATGGAGCCCTCATGAATGGGATTAGTGCCCTCATAAAAGAGGTCCCAGAGAGATCCCTCACCCTTTCCATCATGTGAGGACACAGAGAGGAGACCGCCATCTATGAATCAGGAAGCTGGTGCATTATCTTGGACTTCCCAACCTCCAGACTGTAAGAAATAAATTTCTGTTGTTTATATGCCACCCAGTCTATGGTATTTTCCTATAGCAACCTGAACAGATTAAAGCAGTCAGAGTCACAGAGGAAAAGGTCACAATGGAAAGAGACATTGGAGTGACGTGACTGTGAGCCAAAGATTGTGGGCAATTTCTAGAAGCAGGAAAAAGGCAGAGAAATAGATTCCTCCCTATAACCTACAACCGGTAAAATTGGCTTTGGATTTCTGATCTCCAGAATTGTTAGATCATACATTTTTATTGTTTAAGACAGTACATTTGTAGAAATTTGTACAGCAGCAATAGGAAGCTAACATAAGCATTATCTTGTAAAGGGGGAGAAATTAATGAATCATAACATAGGATAATCCTATCAGTGAAACCCTTGAGAAGACAATTGTGTATGAGATCCTAAGCAAGTTAAAGAGATGGGCTTTGATAAGACTGAGGACATTTCTTCCAATGTAAAGAGGAGAAAGCAGAGCGTATGACTGATATGTAGATAGATTTGATGGTGCAAAGGATAATAGAGTTCCAGTTGGAATGCATTTATTTTTCTCATGAACTATAAATGAGAGGGGGAAGGGATCAACAGGTAATTAAAAAGAGAAGAGTAGATATGAGATAATCCTTTTACAAGATAGGAAAGGTCACATGCTAAGGTCAATGCTCTAGACTAAATGTTTGGGAGTAGGTATTTTTTTTCCAAGGAAAAGTGAATTATCACACTTAAAGATATCTCAGTCAATTCCCTAACTTCCTTTAATAAATCTATAGTGTTCAATGTCATGTATATCAATTCATTGAATTCAACCAACATTTGTCCAACATCTGATATGAGTCAGGTACTTTGATAAATCTTGGAGTTACCAAGACTAATGATAAGATTATTGCTTTCAAGGTTTTACAGTTCAGTGGGTGAGAGGCCAATCAGATGGTGACTTCAAAAAAGAGAAAAGAATTTTGTGTCTTATGACATCTAAGAGAATGAAACCCAAGCATAGTTTACTGACCCGGGGACAGGAGAAGAAGCTTTACAGAACAGTTGATGTCTCTTCAGGGTCTTGAAGGACAAGAACAATAGGGGAATAAGAAGACCTGGGACAAGAGGTTTCCATCTAATTATTATTATTCTTACACTGCTGTTCCAATGTTTGTACTATGGGATCAGGGGCCTACTAATCCTACAAATCATACTTACTATTTAGCCTTTACTAGATATTATAACATAGTGTTTTTCTAGGCCCTGGGTAACATTTTATGTTCTAACCTTAAAGAGATCATCTACTTCTTGAGTTCTCTAATTTACTAATAGAAGTAACAGTTTTCCCTAAACTTCTTTCTAAGAAAAATTGCAGCTCTTTCTTTCATTTATTCATTTCACACTAACTTACTGACTGTTCACTTTGTTCCACCAGGATAAAGAGGAAAATATGAGAAAATTTAAGAGCAGCAGCTGTAATTCATTGTGTTTATAATTTATCCTTTTGAGTTGTAACATTTTCCAATCGATGAAAAGGAACCCTACTTCATAATGAAATTGCCTAGGGTCAAAAATTCAAAACCAAAAATATTCACAATAAAGCACACGGAGATGTAGCAATTAAAATGGCATAGTAATAAAATATCACATTGTTATACCTTCTTTTAAAGTAAAAAGACCACACATTATACTACATCATTAATTTTACATGAAAAGATTCATAAATCCTTTCTCTTTGCCTATGCCTGCAGTCAAACTTCTGCACATTAGAAAAGATAATTTGTGCCTGAATAGATATAATTCATTCAATAACAGTTTCTTTGGCTGCTATTGTTGAGGGTTTTTAAAAACTTTATTGTTATTTTTTAATTAGAAAAAGAATAAGTTTGTAACAATTCAAAGAATACAGATATTTGTAAGTTAAGTGTCAATAGTCTTACGTCTGCTGCTCATTTCGTCTCCCTCTACCTTGAGATGTGCTAAGCACTGTTAACAATTTGGATTTCTGCCTGCAAACTTTTATTTTTTTAAACTTGTACAAAGATAGAGAGAGAGAGATAGACACACACAGTTTATTTTCCTTTTTAAAACATTTTTATATTTTACAAAAACTGAATTATCCGTAGCTTAATGATGCGTTATAAGGGCCTGCCCAGTAGAGTAGCAGTTAAGTTCACGCACGATGCTTCAGTGGCCCAGGGTTCACAGGTTCAGATGCTGGGTGCGGAACTACACACCACTTGTCAAGCCATGCTGTGGCGGCATCCCACATAGAAGAACCAGAAGGACTCACAACTAGGATATACAATTATGTACTGGGGCTTTGAGGAGAAAAAAAAAAAAGAGGAAGATTGGCAACAGATGTTAGCTCAGGGCCAATCTAAAAAACCTAAACGAAAATAATGTGCTACAGATATACTCTAGGTCAACACATAAATAACAAACTAATTTATTCAACTGCCGCATTTTCTTTCTAACTACAGACATAGGGTTATTTATTTAACAATTCAATATCATTTGATATTCAGGTCGTTTCCAGTTAGATAACTTGCTTCAATAAATATCCTTGTATGGGTACCCTAATCTGGCAGTGTTTTGTTTGTTTGTTTTGTAGCAAAATTTACTTCTAGTAGATACTTTTCCCAAGAGTTTGCTCCAACATACACTTCCATCAGCAATGCACACATGCATGCTTCCATCATGCACTTAAAAGCAATGAAAATTATCAATCTTCAAAGTAGTTGCTAATATTATAATAGGTTAAAAAAGGTAGTTTCTTACTGTTTTAGTTTTCATTTCTCTAAATAGCAGTGATGTTGACCAGTTTTCTAACGTAATTTTTTGACAATTTTTTTGTGTGTGTGTGAACCGATTGATAAACGATGTTCTTAGAATCTATATTTTAAATGAATTTAAAAAATTTTTCTTCAGGTTTGTGAATTTAACTCCTGGTTTGTTACGTCTATATTTAACTTTGTCTATCATGCAAATAATTTAATTTATATAACTATATATGACTATTTACCTTGATGTTTCTTAATACTTAGTTTTCACAGAATATATCTATACTTTCTTAATTTTCTGTTTACATGCTAATTTTTCTAAGACATATGAAAAGAATTTGTATACCTTAAAGTTAAAGATAACAATACAATTACCACTGATATGAAAGATTTATATCCAATAACTGTTAATATTTTATTATATTTATCTACCTATCTCTATTGTATTTACTAAACCATTTAAAGGTAAGTTACAGAAACCTTGACATTTTTTCCCCCAAATACTTTGTGTGCATCTCCTAAAAAAAAGGAATTTTTTAGTAGTTCATTCAATCAGTTGCTCCACTTCACACACAAAATCAACAATTATCCCTAAAACCACCTACTATCAATCTATATTAACATTTCCCCTGGGGCCAGCCTAGTGGTGCAGCGATTAGGCTCACATGTTCCACTTTGGCAGCCCAGGTTTCGCCAGTTCAGATCCAGGGTGTGGACCTACACACGGCTTGCCAAGCCATGCTGTAGCAGGCATCCCACATATAAAGTAGAGGAAGATGGGCATGGGTGTTAGCTCAGGGCCAATCTTCCTCACCAAAAAGAGGAAGATTGTTGGCAGACATTAGCTCAGGGCCAATCTTCCTCAAAATAAATAGATAAATAAAATTTCTCCTTTTAGCTTCAAAATTTATAGTTCTTTCCCCCTCAACTCAAGATCCAACTGTTAGTGATGTTGAATTTAATCACCCTTTTTTCTTTTTCTGGGAAAGATTTGCCCTGAGCTAACACCTGCTGCCAATCCTCCTTTCATTTTTTTTTCCCTCCCCAAAGCCCCAGCACATAGTTGTGTATCCTAGCTGTAGGTCCTTCCAGTTCTTCTCTGTCAGCTGCTGCCACAGCATGGCTACTAACAGACTAGTGGTGCACCTCCACACCCAAGAACCAGATCAGGGCCACCAAAGCAGAGTGTGCCGAACTTTAACCACTGGGCCATCAGGGCTGGCTCAAATTTAACCAGTTTTTAAAGAAAATGACCACCAGATCTTTTTAAGGAAAGGCCTTAGTATTGTTCTCCTTTCCAATTCTCAGATAATCTATGAAGTGATCCTCTGGCACTGTTCAAACTTCTATTTTCTGAAACACTTCAATCATTGGTTTTATCATGCATTTCTCTCTCTGTCTCTCTTTCTTTCTCTTACACACACACAGACATGCACACACAACAGATTCATAGATTTTTGTTTATGTAATCTTTTAAAATCAATTACAGAAATGGTGACAATAAATGATTAATGCTGTTGTTATTCAAATGTGCCAGATTTAGCCCATAGGAGGCCATTCAGGTTTAAAGTCTTTGGTTTTGGACATGTCTTCCTGTTAGTTTTTGAGTTCTTCTTTGCTTTCTAACATAAGATGTTCCAACATTACTAGTATACTTTTCCTTTCCTGGTCTAGGAAGTAGGCATTTCTCCAGAGGACCCTGATTCTTTTTAGTAAGAATGATTCTAGAAACTAATATATCCTTCCTTCTGATTCATTGTTATTATCTTAGTTCTGTTGGTGATTTTTTTCCTTCACCATCAATTCTGTAAGGGATATTTCCTATTACCAAGTGCTTCTCTTTATTCTGGAGGTGAGGCCTTTCCAACACTGCCACCACTGGTCCATGAACTTTTCAATCTTTCAAATTTCCAGGGGCCAGGATCCTGCCCAATGGTGTCAGAGTTATTTTCATATTTCCCACCTCAGTTGGTACCTTTCTTTTCTTTTCCACACTATTCCCACCTGCCTCTCTGTTTTTGTGTGGGCACTAGAGTTAATATAGCTGTTCTCAGAAGACCCACTTATGTAAAAACAACCACCTAATTCTTTGGGGAGAGTACTCATGGAGTACACATAACAAACAAATCAAAACAAGGAGATCAAGAGTGAATCTTTATTAAATATAAACAGGATTATGATAACATGTCTGGTCCTAAAAATTGACAACACATAAATTAGAGATATATTAATACATATATTCACACACATGTCTACAAAAGTTATATACTTATTCCAGGTTCTCATGTAGTTTACTATATTGAGAGGTTTATATATTATTTATATTATTTATGAAATGCTTGAATAAGGTAAATTTTCAAACAAATTATTTCTTCATCAATAATCTTATGTACCTATCTGATGCTTTATATAGATATAGACATAATATATAAAAAGAGACAGAGACAGACTTTATGAATAAGTCATAGCACTCACTATGCAAACATAACTTTGTACTCAGGAGAAAAAATTTTTTCTTAAAAAATTCTTTGGGTAAAAAGTCAATTATTGGGGCCAGCCTAGTGGCACAGTGGTTAAGTTCGCACATTCCGCTTCAGCAGCCCAGGGGTCACCGGTTCGGATCCCAGGTGTGGACCTATGCACTGTTTATCAAGTCATGCTATGGCAGGCATCTCACATATAAAAGAGAGGAACATGGGCATGGATGTTAGCTCAGGGCTAATCTTCCTCAAAAAAAAAACCATGAAAAGTCAATTCTTGACTAAAACATGCAGAATTATTGATAACAATGCTAGGGATTCTTAACATAACAAGTACAAGTTCTGAGAAATAAAAAGAAGTGGCCCATAACAGCACTGCTAAAACACACATGTTTAATATTTTTTCGTGTTACATTTATTTGTATTTTATAAACAACTCCTATTTTTACAAAAACATTATTTGGACTTGGTAAATATTTAGAAAGTGTATAAATGCAAAACAAGGAAAAAGAAACCCCAGAAATATCTTTAAATTCAATTGTAAAAATCAATTTAGTACTTTTTTGTTTAATATGCATATTCACACTCACACTCAAGTTTTTCTTCAAAAAGTAATGGTGTTAAATGATAAGCTATTTCATTTAAAATATAAAGAAAAATCATATAATGTGCTTTATTTTAAATTTATGTAAGACAAGTTTGAACATTTTATTTCCTAGTTATTTACACTTCTCCCTATATATATTATCTTTGTTTTATTTGTTCATCTTTTCCTTATTGGAATATTTATCTTTTCTTCAATGATGTTAAAGAACTGTTAAGCATTAGAGTCTGTTGGGAATAAATTATAGAAATCTGCTGGCAGTGGCTTAAAAAATACGAAAATTATAATTTCACATAACCAGAAATATGGAATATCACATATTCAGAGTTTGTTCATCACATCATATTTTTAGGTTCTTTCCCTGTTGTGTATCTTTGACTTTTATTATCACAAGAACCAACTCCCCAACTGAGACAACTAAGTCTCTTGTTAGCAGAAAGAGTAAGACAGACAGAGCAACAGATACAGACAAAGAAAGAGAAACAGAGCTCATCCCAAGATTTAAGTCTTTTCCTTCCATCTGATTTGATCAATTTAGGTCATATGCCCCCCCTAGAATAGGCCATGTATTGCCCTTCCACCTATATAGGAGCATAAACTACAATTTGAGAGAATGAAGAATCATTTTTGGCAGAAAATATGTAGCAGTTTCACGTATTTAAAATCATTTGCACTGTAGCTACATATAGGAAAATAACGACTCTAACACGTATAAAATAAATTTGATGGAACTATAAGTATAGGCATTTTTTTAACACAACTAATAGAGCAAGATGGAGGAGCAGGGAAGGAATTGTAGGAAACTTTAATAGTGTTGTTAGAAGATAAAATGTTACGCGACGTACAAAGGGAGTGTATTTCCGATCCACGAGCTGAAGAATTACATGATCTTCATGTTAGACATAGAAGATCTTTTTGCCCCATTATCTCTTTCATTTAAATCAGCCAAATTCTAAAAGGAGAACATCTGCCCCTACCAAACTGCCAAAATTGTATTCCTGAGATAATTTTCTTCTGCATAAATTTGCATAAATTCTTTTACTGAAGATTAAGTTACTATAAAAAGTGAAACTTCTACCTATGTGAAAGCATTTTCTAATTGTGGAGACCAATGAAAAATTAGACAAATTATAACATATATGATTCAACATAGTAAAAATGTCAATTCTTCCCAAATTGATCTGTAGGGTTAATGCAATTCTTATTAAAATACCAGCAAGGTTTTGTGAAGACATAGACAAGCTTATTCTAAAATTTATATGGAATGACATAGACCATACAATAGCCAACACAATCTTGAAAAATAAGAATAAAATGGGAAGAATCACCCTATAAGATATTAAGTCCTACTTTATAGCTACAGTAATCAAGGCAATGTAATATTAGCAAAGGGATCTATACGTAGATCAATGGAGAGGGCTAGCGAACCCAAACACAGACCCACACAAACATGCTTTTACTGAGTTTTGACTAAGTTGCAAAAGCAATTTAATGGAAAGAATTGTCATTTCAAAAAATGGTGATGGAGAAATTGGGCATCTATTGGCAAAACAAAACAAATAAAATCTCAATCTAACTTCACACATTATACAAAAATTAACTCCAAATAGACCATGGCCTTAAATTTAAAGCTATTATATTTTAGAAAAATTGCATAGGAGAAAACCTTCAGAATTTAGGGCTAAGTGAAGAGTTCTTAAACTTGATATCAAGTGCATGATCCATAAAGGAAAACTGATAAATTGAACTTCATCAGAATTAAATTCTTTTGCTCCGTGAAAGATCCTGGTAAAAGAATGAAAAAACAAGTTAAAGGCTGGGAGAATAGACTTGCAAACCATATTTCTAACAGAGGACTAGTGTCTAGAATATATATTTAGACACTCAAAACTCAACAGTAGAAAAACAAACAATACAACTAGAAAATGGGCCACACAAAAGATCTGAACAGACATTTTTCCAAAGAAGGTAAACAGGTGGCCAACAGGTGTATGAAAAGATGTTCAATATCACTAATTAATTAGGGAAATGCAAATCAAATGTACAGTGAGATATCACCTCACTCCCATCAGAATGGCTATAATTAACAAAACAGGAAATAGCAAGTGTTGGAGAGGATGTGGAGAAAAAGGAGCTCTCATACACTGCTGGTGGGAGTGCAAACTGGTGCAGCCACTATGGAAAACAGTATGGAGACTTCTCAAAAAATTAAAAATAGAACTACCATACACTCCAGCTATTCCACTGCTGGGTATTTATCCAAAGAACATGAAAACGTGAATGTGTAAAGATATATGTACTTCTTTGTTCATTGTAGCATTATTCACAATAGCCAAAACATGATAGCAACCCAGGTACCCGTCAAGGGACGAATGGATAAAGAAGATGTGGCATATATACACAATGGAATACTACTCAGCCACAAAAATTGATGAAATCTTGCCATTTGTGACAACATGAATGGACCTTGAGGGTATTATGCTAAGCAAAGTCAGTCAGATGGAGAAAGTCAAATACCATATGATCTCACTCATAAATAGAAGATGAAAACAACAACAACAATAAACAAACACATAGATACAGAGTTTAGGTTGGTTGTTAGCAGAGGGGAGGGAGGAGGGAGGAGAGCAATGGGGGTGACTGGGCACATGTGTATGGTAGTGGATGGTGATTAGTCTTTGGGTGGTGAACATGATGTAGTCCACACAGAAATTGAAATATATAATGATGTATACTTGAAATTTATATAATATTATAAATCAATGTTACCTCAATTAAAAAAAAGAAAAGAAAATGGGCCACAGGCTGAAGTAAACTGAAATCTCACTGAACAGTATATACATACGTCAAATAAATACATGAAAAGATGTTCAGTATCATTAGTTGTTAAGGAAATGTAAATTAAATCACAATGAGGTACCACTACACATCTATTAGAAGGCCTAAAAGAAAGCAACAGTGACAATACCAAATACTGGTGAAGATGTGGAGAAATTTGGTCTCTTACTCATCGTTGGTGAGAATGTAAAATGGCGCAACCCCTCTGAAAAAAAGTTTGGTAGTTTCTTATAAAATTAAATCTGCAACTACCAAACCATCCAGAAATTGCAATCTTGCGTATTTATTTCACAGTAAAGCAAAACTATGTTTACGTAAAAATCCATATGCAAATGTTTACAGCACCTTTATTTCCAATAGCTCAATCTGGAAACAGCACAAAGTTCATTTGATGGCTGATTGATGAAACAAGTTGTGGTATAAGCATACCATAGAATATTACTCAACAATGAAAAGCAATTAATTATTGGTATACACAATAACATGAGTAAATCTCAAGGGAATTCTGCTCAGTGAAAAATGACAAAACCAACAGCAACGTCTCTGAAAGTGGCAAAGTAGGGAACCCCACAAAGCAACAAATAGGCTTAGCCGAATAGCTTCTTGGTCAAAAGCATTTAAGCAAACACATTATGTATAGCCACCTAGGGCAAGAAATAACAGTCAGGGCGAGCAATACACAGTCTAAAAATCCTGAGAAAAAAGGATGAGGCAGGAGATATCTGGAGGAATATGCAGGAGGGGAAAGATAAGGCAGAACTACAAACTGCCCGCCTTAGCAGTAAGATAGTGCCCAACCCAGAGGCAATGTACGAACACAGGGAAAAATTTCTTTTTTTGTTTTTTTGGTTTTGCTTTTTGTTTTTTGCTCCAGGTGTTTAAAGAAATCTCTGTCAAATCACTAGCCGACCACCAATGTAATAGAACAGGGACTTCAAGTGTCCCATATGACAAAGAATATAGACTTCACAAAAGATAGCTGGAAAATTCACTAAACAGCAACTCTCAAAAATCAGAAAAAACAAACTCTAGGGAGGGATGAGAATGTGATTTCCATAGTTACCATTATTCAAAATATTGGCATTATTCAAAATATAACATTTTAAATGAAAAATTATGAGGACGTAGAGAAATTGGAACCTTCATATATTGCTAGTGGGAATATAAAATGGCACAATCTCTGTGGAAAACAATGTAGTGGTTTCTCAAAAAGGTAAACATAGATTACCATGTGATCCAGCAGTTCCACCACTGCATATATACTCACAAGAATTGAAAAGAGGCATTCAAGAAAACTTGTATGCAAATCTTTATAGCAGCAAATTGTACAATAGCCAAGAGATGGAAGTAATCCGAATGTGCTTAAACTGATGAATTATAAACAAAATGTAGTAGATCAATTCATTAGAATATTACTTAGTCATAAAAGGAAGTGAAGTATTAATGTATGCTCCAATATACATGAATCTTAAAAATATTGTACTCAGTGAGATTATTGATTTGAGACCTGTCTCTTCTAGTATAGATGTTTAGAGCCATAAATTTTCTTTTAGTATTGCTTTAGTCAATATCATACATTTTGACATGTGTTTTCATTTTCCCTTCAGTTAAAAATTCTTTCTAATTTCCTCTTTGGTACTTTCTTTGACCTAAGATTCATTTAGAGTTGTGTTACTGAATTTCCAAATATTTGGGATTTTCCAGAGATCTTTCAGTTATTGATTTCTACTTTCTATTGTGGTCAAGATCATACTCTGTGTTATTTAAATCATTTAAAATCCATTGAGACTTTTATCATGGCCAATGTGTGTTTTATACTATTAATTGGCCCATGTGCACTTGAAAACATGCTTTCTGCTGTTGGTGGTTGGAGTGTTTTATAAATGTTAAATTAGGTGAAATTCATAAGTAGTCTTGCTCAAGTTTTTTATATCAGTACTGATTGCTCTGCCTAATGTTTCCAACAATTATTCTATAAATGCCATAAATTTTTTCTTTTATTAAGTTCAAAACACTGAGGAATATTTTGTGCTCTGGATGATTTGACCCCTGTATAAATATAAGATATCATTCTTTATTCCTCCCAATAATCTTTCCTCTGAAATCTACTTTGATATTATTTTAATCATTTCAGCTTTATTTCAATTAGCATGGTATGTGTTTTTTAGCTAATTGTTTTTAACTATTTGTATCTTTATACATGTTTCTTTCCTGTAGAAAACACAGAGTTGGGTCCTTCTTTTTTCTTGAATCAATTTTTATAATCCTTCTATTTAAATATTAAGATTAGGTCATTAATATTTTTAATGTGATTGTTGATGTGGTTGGGTTTTGGTATACTACTTTTCTTTCAGTTTTCTATTTGTCCCATCTTTTTTTTTGTTATTCTTATTGTCTTCTTTTTCTACCTCCTTTTGGCTTTATTATTATTATTATCATTATTATTTTTTGCTAAGGAAGATTAGCCCTGAGCTAACATCTGTACCAATCTTCCTCTATTGTGTATGTGAGATCTGACCCAGGATCCAAACCCACAAACCTGGGCTGCCGAAGCAAAGTGTGGCGAATTCAATCACTACGCCACGGGGCTGGCCTCTGGATTAATTATTTTTTATGATTTTGTCTTCTCTGTTGGTTTATTAGCTATCTCTATATATTGTTCCCCTCATTGGCTGCTTTATAATTCATGATATACATCTTTAACTTTACACAGTTTAAGTAAACTTATGCTACTTTAATTATAATAAACATCCTTACAATATAGTACTTCCATTTCCCTCACTTCTTAGCTTTGTTCTATTGGTTTTCATATTTTACCTGTACGTATATCAAACCTCACAATACAGCGTCATTATTTTGCTTTAAAAGGTCAATTTTTTTAATTGTGGGAAAATATTTTATATTTAGCCATTTATTTACTGCTTTCTTAGCCATGTATTTACATTTCTGGTGCTCTTCATTATTTTGTGGAGATGTAAATTTCCATCTCTTATGATTTTCCTTCTGCCTAAAGGATTCCCATTGACATTTCCTGTATTAGACTACAGCGATGAATTCTCTCAGCTTTTCTATGTCTGAAAATATTTTTTATTTTCCCTTTGTTTTTGAAAGATTTTTGCTGGTTATGGAATTCTGAGTTGACTTTTTTCCCTCTATCTTTTAAATTGTTGTTCTTCTGTCTTCTGATTTACGTTATGACAAAAATTCTGTTCTCATTCTCATCTTTTCCCTCTGTACATAGTGTGTTTATGTATTTGGGTGTGCATGTGTGTGTGTTTATCCTCTACGTTTAATATTTTCTCATGTTTATATACTTTTCTTTTTTCTTGTGCTAAAGGCATCAAGCTTATTGTATCTGTGAGTTTATAATTTCCACCAAATTTGAAAAATTTTCAGCCACCATATCTTCATATAATTTTTCTGTTCCAATTTCCTCTTTTGGAACTTCAATTAAGTATATGCTAATACACATGAAGTTGTTTCTCAGCTTATTGGTTATTTCTCTTTTTTTGTCTCTTTACTCTCTATTTTTCGTTTTGGATATTTTCCATTGTTATGTTTTCAAGTTCAGTACTCTTTTCTTCTACAATCTATGAACTCCTGACTGTCTCATCCAAGCATTCTAATTTTTTAATCTCTATTGTAATTTTTCTCTCTAGAAGTTCAACTTGTTTTTGTAATTTCTTTCCTATCTCTACTTAACATGCTTAGTCTTTGCTCTTCTTTCTTGGCATATGGGCTACAGTTTTAATAATTGTTTAGTATGTTTTTCTACTAATTATATCATCTGTTTAATTTCTGGGTATATTTCTCTTAGTCTGTTTTTCTCCTCATTATGGCATATATTTTCCTGTTTTATTTCATGTCTAGTGATTATTGATTGGATTATAAGCACTGTGAATTTTACAATGTTGAGAACAGGATATTTTTGTATTCCTCTAAATCTCTTCAGTTTTGCTCCCTAATACTTAATTTACTTAGAAAATGTCTGATCTTTTTGAGACTTGCTTTCAAACTCTATTAGATGTGACTAGAGCCACCTTTAGCTCTAGGATTGATTTTGTCACGCTACTGAGGCAATACTCTTTTAACTGGTCTACTCAATGGCCCATAACTTACAATATGTTTAACTCTGGCTGGTAGGAACATGTATTATTCTCAACCCTATGTCAGCTCCAGAACTTTACCCTCTGTTCCTTTTTGGTAGATTTTCCATAGCATTGGGTACTTTCTTCATATACATGCACTGATCAATACTCAATAGAAGATTTGAAGTGGACTCTGTAGACCTCTAGAACTCTTTCTCTGTTCAACTTTTTCCTTCCTGGCACTGTCCTCTGTAAATTCCAGCTCCCTTGCCTTCCCTAGACTTCCATAACCAAATCTTCCACTCAGGGAGACTGTCAGGCTCTAACTGAGCTCCTCCTCCCTGGTCCACTGCCAGGAACCTCTCTCTAATTAGGAAGTTGAAGCAATTTTATGGATCATTTCATTTTTTCTCTTTGTCTGAGTGACCACTATCCTACACTATGCTGTATGTGAAAATCTTTTGTATATTCTATATCAACTTTTAGCATTATTTCAGGCAGAAAGTAAATTGAGTCTTTGTTACATCAATTTTCCTGGAAGTAGAGGTCACTTGAAAGAGTCATATTGCAGTTCTGTATGAAGAACTGGGAGTAGAACATACTAAATAGGAAAATCAACCAGTGAAAAAGTTCAGTGGTAGATAGAGGGTTAATATGTTTGAGGAAGAAAAAAGGAGTGTGAGTGGAGAATGTTAAGCAATGGATGAGAAGAAAATGAGATAAAATGAGGCAAGCAATGTTCCAAGAATACGGTAAGAAATATGGGCCACTGTGCAATTAAAATTACGTTGTAGTTTTCCTCTGAGCAAACTCTAGAGCACTTATGACTGTCCCAGACAGATTAGATTTAGTGTTTTATGGATCATCTGGTTTGTTATTTTTAAGAATATGCTATACATATCTTCTATCTGTAGACTACTTGATAATGTGCCATATGTAACTAAAAATGTACTGTCAATTATTTTTCTTTTTTGATGGAAATTATAGAAACATAATTTATCAGAATTCCTGTTTTCATAAAGCTAAAGTTTCTAGCAGTACTATGATAGAAGTATCTTCATATATTTCTCATTTATCCAAGAAACGATGGAGAATTTTTTCAAAATTTAACAATTTGAAACATTTGCATCTCAATATAAATTGCTATTGACTGAATTGTGTCCCCCAAAATTCATAAGTTAAAGCTTAACCCTCACTGTGATTATATTTGGAGACAGGCCCTTTACGGAGGTTATTAAGATTAAATGAGTTTGTAAGAGTGGACTGGTAATCCAGTAGGACTGGTTTCCCTGTAAGAAGAGGAAGAGGCATCAGGAATGTGTGCACACAGAAGATAACGTGGGAGGACACAGTGAGAAGACAGCCATCTATAAGCTAAGGAGACAGTCCTCAGGAGAAACCACACCTGCCAACACCTGGATCTTGGATTTCTGGTTTCTAGAACTGTGAGAAAATGAATTTCTGTTGTTTAAGCAATCCAGTTTGTGGTATTTTGTTATGCCAGCCATGGCATACTGATACACCAATAAGAAGTTGTGAAGCTCAAAAATTTTTGAAAAATCTTTATAAAAAAAAAATATGAGACTGGCATGGTGGCACAGCCATTAAGTTCACTTGCTGTGCTTTGGTAGCCCAAGGTTCACTGGTTCAGATCCTGGGCATGGACCTGTGCCTCGCTTGTCAAGCCATCCTGTGGTAGGCGCCCCACATATAAAGTAGAGGAAGATGGGCATGGATGTTAGCTCAGGGCCAGTCTTCCTCAGCAAAAAGAGGAGGATTGGGAGCATATGTTAGCTCAGGGCTAAACTTCCATAGAAAAAAAACAATACGATCAACCTTGATAACAAAAAGACTGAATTATCTTTCTATTATCTCTATAAAAAATGATAACAAAATTTTTGTAATATAAGTATGAAGCCAAAAAATGTAGAAAAAAGGTATTATGGAGGTATATAAGACAGTTATTTAATTAAAAATGTTATTTTTCTGGATTTTGTAATGCTTCTTGTGTTTGCACAGCTTTTTAAAATAAACAGTTTGTGGGCCAGCCCAGTGGCGCAGCAGTTAAATGGGCACATTCCGCTTTGGTGGCCTGGGGTTTGCCGGTTTGGATCCTGGGTGTGGACACGGCACCGCTTGGCGCACCATGCTGTGACAAGCATCCCACATATAAAGTAGAGGAAGATGGGAACAGATGTTCTCTCAGTCTTCTTCAGCAAAAAGAGGAGGATTGGCAGCAGATGTTAGCTTAGGGCTGATCTTCCATAAAATAAAATGAAATAAAATGTGCAGTTTTTGCTTTTTATCCTTATCCTAAATAAATTCTCACTTTCATAATTATAATTTTGAATTATCTTTCTTAAAGCAGCTTCCCCAAATTGTGTAAGGTTCAGATTTTACAAAACCTGACTGTATCCCTGGCAAAAAGTTCTGACTTGAAAGCCAGAGTGACCTGAATCTGAATCTGAGTCTTCAGTATTGACTGTTTAATATTTGGTAAATATTCCAAAGGACCAAGGACTTCTATAACAATACCTACTATATGAAAGCGTTGTGTTAACTAAATGATATGGAAAATACACAATGCCTAGCAGAGTCTGTTCCTTACCATTATTTGGTGGGCCCCAAAATATTGTATCCCAACTCTCAAAAGTATACCAGATTATTTTCAGATTATTATATAAATATATGCATTTGGGCTAAATAGTATAATGTCATAGAAAGATAAGTAAACAATAAACATTAATTAATGTATTTTTAGGTGAGCTTTTGATGTTCTTAAGAAAGTTAGGCCCAGGGGAATTCTGTTAAAAGAGAAAACATGAAGTCATTGGAATCCTTATGAATAGCATCAAAGAAAAGGAAGGTATAAAACTGAAAAATGAAAAGTCCAAAACTAATGATGCCATTTTGTTCTAGGCTAGCTCAGTCTGAGACAGATATTAGCCCTATCATGTCTGACAACCTCAGTAAATGAGAACAAATGGTTCTTCTCTTGTTGCATCTTCTCTGATCAAGCGTTCACCCAATATATATAGTATTATAATATATAGTATTAGATAGAACTATTAGGTCAAATTCCCATTTTACAGGATTGTAAGAAATAAAAAATGATGCCTGTGTCTGTGCATATTTGGTTGTTCTCTCATTTAAACAGAAAGTCAATTCAGATTCTTCTCTCCTATTTATGTGGAGACAGTTTGATCTACAGTTTAGGTTTCCCAGATTTAATGGCAAATCTATAGCAACTTTATCCATGCAATTGCTATCTCAAACTCTTTACTATGTTATTTTCCTCACTTTTACCTTATTTCCTTTACTTCTGTTTAAAATTTTTTTTCAGGTCAAAAATCTTGTCTAAACTCAATATTTCTTGTATTTCAATCTTTTTGACACTCTGTCCACTTTAATTTTTTCTTCTTTTTCTCCTTTATGGGTTCTCTCTCAGTTGGTGTCTTCTCTCATGCTCTGAATATATTGAAAAAAGAAAGTTTTGGATCAATTGAAAAGTATAAAAGAAAGTGGTATGAAAAAAGATTCGAAAAGTAGAGGAGGTAATAGAAGGAGACATTTTAAAATTAAACGCAAACAGTGGTCCAGAGAATACAAACAAAAGCAGGTGGGAAGGAGACGACCTCCAACAGCCAAGACTGGAAGGATCCCAAAAGGTCAATGCGTGGAGTGTATGACCAGGTTAGCAAACAGCACTCTCTCCCCAAACCCGAAAAGTAAATAGAAAATTCACAGGAGACTTGCTCAGCAAAGGAAGACTAAATAAAATTGCTTTGGAAGCCCCAAAACCAAGGTTTCCACCAAAAGGTAGTTGTAAGTTTAAAAATAATATGAAGGCAACTGAGGCTGTACCCACTACAATTTCTGAAAAATTAAAGTTCACATCGGGTCTGAAATATTGTTGAGAAATCAGATTCTCTGCCACAAGAGACATGAGTTTAAATTCTTTTTTTTACTCTTTACTAGCTGTGTGAACTCTTGAAAGGTTACAACCTTTTGGTTGTGGTTAGGTTGATCAACCTCTCTGAGCTTCAGTTTCCCATCAATCAATAACTGAATATCTCTCACTAGGTCATCATATAGATGACATGAAATTTGTTGATAACAGTGGAAAACACAGTAAAACTTTAGCAAATCATAGTTTGCTTCCTCAGAGGTGGGATTATCAAGTTGAGACTGTATTCGTGGTTGATAAACAAAAAGAAAGCACGATCTGAGTATAGATTTTGATTTTTATTTAGAAGGTATGCACAAGTATAGATGAGCCATCCACCAGAAAGCAGTTTTACTTGGTTCTTACCTGGCTCAGGATTTCCAGGGCCAAAAATGAATTAGAGAAATGAATAAATTCTGGGTAAGATCCAAGTATACACTCACTTGGGTACTTCAGAATAAGGATAGGATTGACCTGAACTATCATTTTTTTCCTATGATGACAAACTATATTCAGTCAACTCTAATTGGGCTACAGCAATAACCCTGATGAATGAAATGTACCAACGGCTTAGTCAGGACACTTAGTTCTTGTCAAACACTCACAGCTCATGCTCCATCAAAACTTTTACCAGAACTGAAACTAAATAGCAACACTCTTATATATTAAATGGTTTTCTCTCCTCTCTTCTGTACACTTGCTATATAAGAGCAAGAGAGACAACAAGAGTTCTTGGCCTAGATGCTCTTAAGTGGAACAACATGTCTCTGGGTAAATGGAAGCCATCTCTGGTTCACGGAAATTAGAAGTCTTCACATTGACATTCTGAATCACCTAGAAAGCAGTGCTTTATCCAGGTCAGGCTGTCTGCAGAAAAGCCATCTGCCAATGGATGTGTCAAGTTATTGACTTTTCTTTCAATAAGGACTTATGGACTATTTCTTTAGCAGCACTATGCTGGGCCATGAAGGGGTATAAAACACACATGGTACATGCCTCAAAGAACTTATGGGATCTTTGTATAGGTAAGGATAACAGGTATAGAACAAATGGAATTTATTTGAAGTGTATATTGGTAGAATTTTGAGTAAAATGACAAAAACCAAGAAAAACAAAGTGGAGAAATTACATACAGGAAATTTAGTATGCAAGCCAGTTGTATAGACCTGTGGTTCTCAAACTGAAGCACGCATCGGAATCACCTGGAAGCCTTGGTAGGCTTCTGATTCTAATAATTTGGACAGTTCTGCCATATCTGAGTCTGGTTTTGATGTTTTCTCTGTCTCTTCAACCTTTGTTTTTTGATATTTAGTATACCTTGTGATTTTTTTCTTCATAACTGAACATGCAGTTGATAAAGGAACTTCTCTAAAAAGACCTTTAGCAATAAAGTGGAAAGGTGTGGGGTAGGAGGAGTGGTCTATAGTCGTCTGATTAGGTCTCAGTATTTTAATGCTTCTGTCTCTGGACTGTGAACTTCACAAGTGCTTCTCAGTTCCCCGCCACCACCTGTAGGTGGGACAGGATGGCTAGAGTGGTCTGGAATTAGATATTTCCCTTCCCTCGTGTGGGTTAGGCTCTGATAAAACCCCAGCAGCTTGGGCTCCGGTTAAATACTTTCTCTTGTGAGCAGACCTTGTTAAGAAGAACAATATGTTCTGGTGTTTTTCAAAATGGTTACTTTTCCACTCTCCCTGCCCGGAAGCATGAGAGGATTTTTCTCTTAAATTAACTGCAAGAATCTCGTTGAACTCCTGGAGGTACAATCACAAAAGTGTGGGAGTTGGGTCCACCTAGAGTTTTTGACTCTCAGACTCGTCCACCCTGAGCCTCTAGCAATTCATCAACTATGGTTTAGGTTTTCCTACCTGGCATTTATTTCTGTGGAGCTTTCTGCTGCTGCGTTTCTGCTCAGGTAAGTTGTGATTCTCTGCACTGCCTGTCTGTCTGTTCAATTTTGGGGTCAGTGGTTTACTCTGTTACCTCACTTCTCCTAAAAATCTAGGAAGAGTTGATAATTTTTCAATTTATTCAGCTTTTTACAAGTAACAGTGTGGCGATGGTTTCCAAGCTTCTTATATGCCAGACGGGAAATAGGAAGTCCTAAGGCAGCTTTGTAAAATGCAAATATTATCACGCCATTTTCCCCCATTTAACACCTTTCAGTGGTTTTGCATTTCTTGAGAATTAAATCTGAGCTCTTTAGCATGGCATGTTACATCCCTGCCTGCTTGTCCTGCTTTCAGACATCTCCCTCTAACTTCTTACAAGCCAGCCTCACAAAAACATTTCCAATTACCAAAACTCGCCCTGATTTTCTCACCCCTTTACTGTTACTTATTTCCTGTTGACTCAGTCCCACTGGGTCAAATTGGGCTAGGGTGGAGTGAATATCAAATGTTGCTAACTTCTGGCTTATGTAGAGACACATGCAAAGAGAAATGAGAAAGACTCAGATTAAAATATCTGGTTAGATTAAAAAAAGGAGAAAAGCAGAAAACATAATTGCACATGTTTAAAAGATCATACATTTGTGGGATATTTGTTCTGGTGGAAGCTTAAGGAATATTAATTCATTCATTTTGCAGATGTGGAAACTGAATTTTGGAGAGACTACCCAGCTTTAACAAACTTCTACGTTTAATTAGAAATAAAATCAAGAACAAAACAGTTCTTTTGATTTTCTGTTTATCGTACGTTCTTCTCCATCACTGCCCCTTCACATGTAGTGCTAGAGTGGCTTTCCATTTGTCACATGGTGTTGTAATGACTAAAAGAGAAAACTAGTGGAGATAAAAATGTAATCCTGTCCACACCAGTGAATGGTAATGACAACAATTTCTTGTGCAGCAAATCTCTCACTATTTCCATGGTTCTATTAACATCCACCCAAGGCCAGCTTATCCTTCAAGGCCTGCCTCAAAGCTTCTCCATGAAATCTTTTCTAATCAATGCAAGTATGCATTTTTTTTCTTCCAAAATTGTGTACTTCTGCTGTTATGGCACTCAAAGTTTTCTACCATGTATTATCTCTTGATTATTGTCTAATTACTGTAATGTACAATACGGTATTTACCAAATAGTAATGATGATTTCAGGTGCCACTTTGAGACAGAACACACTGATTCTGAAATTGAAATTGAATGATATTAATCCAAGGGAGCTATGGAAAATAGCTGTACCTGAGCTCATTAGTTAAAAATAGGCGTTGCCTCCAATATTCTCTCATTAACCATTGGATATAACAGACTTTAGCCTAAAGCCAAAATTAAAAAATGGGGAATTAAATATAATTCTGGATTTCAATCTCTATATAATCCATTTGAGAAATCATCAAAATAAAACATCATCTTTGAATAATATGCAATTAGATAAAGATGTATACAGCAAAATATGAAGACTTAATAAGGTTACAATTTATGGAATTTAAGCATATGAAACTCTAATCATGCATGTAAAATAGGACCCAGCCTATACTATTCTATTTATGTGATATAGACTTTTAAGAAATACAATAAATATTCAGAATTAAAGAAAATAGATTATTGACATTTGGAGTGGTCAGAGGTGAAATTTATCTGGCTCTAGAGAAATGGGTAACATTTTAATAGGATTTTATCAATCATTCTCAGATTTAAGCCAGAGAATAGTGGATTTCAGTTGTATCCAGAGAAAATTTTATTCAAAATAACTAATTTTCCTTTCCAAGGATGATTTAATCCTAGAACAGGCAGCTAAAAGGTCAGCCAAAGCCTTAAAAAAAGTAAGAATAAATTGTTTAGGATTTGGAACTATTGATGTCTTTACTTATATGGAGGAAGGGAGTTAGACCAGACTTAATGAAATTCCTTTTTACCTTATGACTCCGTGAATAATTTTGCATATTAATTAATTAAAATTCTGTTAAATACTTAACTATTGACATGTTGTCATGGAAGATACTACTGGGACGTTCTGCTAAAGGAAGAACAGAGAGAAAAAAAGTGTATAGGAGATCTAGAAAGTGAACAAGCATCTCTTTACATTTCAGAGAGCAACTGCAAAGTGTGATGCAATCAATATAGAATTACATTTAAGTCCCAACTCCACTACTTACAAGCCAAAAAATATTTGTAAATTTACTTAAGGTTTTGGGGTTTTTTCTTTTATACATAAAGTGGAAGTAATGATAACTATTTATACTTTTTCATAGATTGTAAAGCAGATCAATTAGATAATGCTTGTAAAAGTATTTCATAAATCACAGAAAAGTTTACATGTGTTAGTGCAGGGGACTGGTCTTGGCCATGCCAAGATATGTCTCTTTGGCATGAGGATTATCTGAGGCTGGTTGCTTTGATAAACTGGGACGGGGAGGGAGGCTCTGAGGAGTGGAACTTACTTACCCTTTGTAAGACTTTTACATTGTAAAGATATCTCCCTCTCTGTACCAGGGAGAAGGGGAGATGACCTTGTCTCTAGAAACTCTTAATCAATGGGGAAGGCAAGGACTTAAATCTGCATTTGTTTATTGTGGTAGTCTGGTAACCTCCTCCTGTAACTGACTCCCCTCCCCCTCCCAACGTTGGCATTTCCTTAAGGATTAAGCATCTTTCCTTTGGCTAGAAACTGATTGCTGCGCTCACCTGTGACCACCCAGCTCAAGACAATAGACTTGCCTCCTGCTACACCCATCGAGATAGCAGACCCACTACCTGTTTGATGTGTCCATCAAGCACTGTGCCGACAGGGCAATCTTGTGACTATTGTGGGAGGGACATTTCAATCATATGTGAAACACCCTGTTTGGGAGTATATAACCACTCTGTGCACCTCACTTCTTCGGTGCCTTTCCTTCCTTCTGGAAGAAAGGCCCCGGGCCATGGTCCTCATAAAGCTTTGTTTAATTTTCTCTTGCTATTCTGTCTCATGTGAATTTCATTCGCTCTCGGGCCAGACGAACCCCCATTTGGGAAGAGGAAATGTCTTCCTCCCCTACATTAGCAAATTTTTACTAGTTTAATTAAATGAAAATTAATTTCGGTAAATCTTAAAGAACCATTTGTATTTTGTTTATTACTATATACACAGTGTCTTTCACTGTGCTGGTTATGTAGCAGATGGTAGGCAAAAGCATGTTAAATAAATTAGAAAAATTATCTGACTGTATTCCTATAGTAAAACTTATGATAAGTAGTTTAAATTAGTGATGAAATCTAGATAATGTAGTTCATGAAAGTCAAAACAAAATTAGCATTTTTCCTGAAAACCTTTTTCTGCTAGTATTTCATCTCTTTTTTTGAACTTAGCCACTGATTGATCTCTGTATTTGAAACAAAATACATAAATATATGCTCATCACAGTCAGAACTAGCTTTTTCTGATTTCTACAGATATAAGAGGATAATAAGGCATAACAATAATTACCCATGGGATTGCCATTTTTATTGATCTTTTGAACTTCCTACTTTGGTTTTAAGATTTTGGTTTTACATTGTTTGTACATTTTACATCTGCATGTACGTTTATTCATCACTGTCACAGGACAAGTCTCAACTTAGAAGGATTCCAGGAACCATGCTAGACAATGTCTTTTGTGATCGCCCAAGGTGTTGCCAAAATCCGCTACGTATATAGCACATCGTCCTGCTTTCTTGACCCATGTAAAGAATCCAAGTGTGCTGCTGATTTTGTCAGACCCTTTTTTTCCTTGAATGTCACTTTTTCTTGATTATGTTCCACAAGCTTCTGGGAAGGAAAGAAGTGCAGAAATATGCCTTTAGAGATGCTTCTCCTCTGACAGTAGTGTGGAAGGTAGCCAATTAGAAAACATCAGAGATATTGGAAACAGCAATATGTTATTTTGCTTTTGTTGACTCTCTCTTTAGCACTTAATCTATTGCCTTGGGGGGGGCTATAAATAGAAGATATTACATGATTTATTTTATGTAGTTCTGAGAATCTCTTTTTTTTAATATACATGTTCATATAATTTTTGTTTAAACCGATTTCTTTTCCATTTGTTTTCAATAGTTCTTTACAAAAAAATGCTAATATAATTGCCCAAAGGAGATAAAATATGGATATACACGTTAATATTTTTATATGCAAAAGTATAAACATTAATATCAAGAATAGATATGTGTGAGGGTACTGGGTGGGGAGTGTTGCAGTGGCCTTTGTTGGATGAAGAGAATTAAACAGTTAAGAAAAAGAAAGTGAAGTAATTATTAAGATTTCTGAAAGGTCCCTGTCTGATCTAGAAATCCCGTTCCTTCCCCAAAAGTGATATGTCATTTATCTTCAACAAATCTGCATTGCCAAATTTTCCCAAACTGCTGAGGCTCCAGCTGTAGAGGTTGAGCCCACCCAGCATGTGTCACTTGCCTATTATTGAAATGTTGAATGAATTAGGCCTGTCCATATTTAGAATTGTTACTCCTGGTACTCAGACATGATAATTTTTCTTTCCCAATGAGATACCGCCTGACCTTTTGACTCATCCCAGAGTGAAGCCAAGTCAGACTGATACGGGAGTTTTAAATGCCAAATGGTTAGGCCTCTTAGATTTAAGGCAAATAATCTACTGTCAGATTTATAGAAAGGGAGCTCTTCAACGCTCTGGTAACAAAGAGAGCACTCCCTACAAAGTCAAAAAACGAAACCCTAAGTCATCTTTGTCATTTTTATTTGAATCACAATGAAAGTCTTTGATTCTCACAAAAACGTGGAAAAACGCATTTATTTGAAATCTCAGATTCCAACTTCACTAGCCTCTATGACACAGTGATCTTTGTTCCAAAAAATCAATTTTAAATGTACCACCTTTATAAAATAATCTGGTGCAGTCCTAAATCTTTTAAATTTTACAAACCAACCTTTATGTCTATTCAGTATAGGTATATGTGTGTGTGTAAATATAAAAATCTAATAGCATATTACCAAAAGAATTTTTTTACTACCCTTGAACAAATATGTAGTGTTTTCTTTATAGAACAAGTCTACTATCCAAAGGGGAGGGGAGCAGAAAAAAGAAACAAAAAAGAAGTGCGAAAAAAGGATTCAAATAACTGTTATTGTCTGATGATAAGAATATTGAAAATATTCAGCTAAGATTTTGCCCATGTTATATTATTTTGGGTATGTGTGTGTATTTTTTTTCCCAGTTTTGAATCACCCTCAAAAATATCTCTTGAATATAAATCATGATAAACAGAAAAGGAAATAAGTTGGTATACGGGTATTAATCCACCGCTACAATGTCTCTGACTAGGAAAATGTGTTTGTGTGTGTGTGTGTGTCTGCTTGCAGTCTGCCAAATTTATTCATGTATTTTGATCAAACAGCTGCTAAAATTTTAATCTTTTTCTATTTATGTGAAGACCTTGTTTTTTGTTTGCTTGACACCTACCCTCAAACCAGAAAGAAGTAAGTTGGATCCATTACTGTCTCCCTGGCAGTTGCAGTGGGGTTGCTTCCTGGGCCTTTTCTCCAGGGCATACTGATTGTACTTCGGCGCTGAGCCGCAATCTTTCATCAGAAACTACAGATTTGTGGTGGGACTAAAGTCCGTTTGGTAAAGTGATTCTTCCTCTGCTGCGTTCACCTTCAAATGACGAGAATTGTTGAGAGCTGGGGGGGGGGGGGGCAACTTGAACTCAGCCAGTAGCAGAAAACCACTAGATTTTTCTAGTACAGTATTCAAGCACAATTCACTTTGCTGCAAACAAGCCGGTCTCAGATCCCTTCTTCCCAAACAGGAATACTCTGACATCCAAGCCCAAAGGAAGCAAGGGTGACAGACTGAAGCTCTCTTCTAGTGACTAATGACTGTGGGAGCTGGTGTGAGATCCTGTCCTAGTCTAGACACTTTTTCTGATTAGCTCCATGTGCTTTGGCACACCTGACTTTCCTGTATAAATGACCCAGAAAATTTAGCAGAAATATATGTAAGAGGACAATGGATAGAGTAGGGGACAAAAAACTTCTTCTCCACTCTTCTAAATTCTTCTGGCTGGTCCAAGAGTTAAACCGACATGAGACAGATTGACAGGAAAAAATCCAAAAGTTTAATAACATTGTAACCACAGGACCAGAAACAGAATTTGTCCCAATATATGCCTCTTTGGCATAAAGATTATTTTAAGCTAAGGATTATTAAGAAACAGCAGACACAGGAACAGCTCTGAAATCCTAGTGTAAGTTACTCCTTGTAAAAGACACATTTGTAAGGGAAATCTCCATTTGTAAGGGCATCTGCCTCTCTGTGCAAGGAAGAGAGGAATGACTTTAAATCATAAGAAACTCTTATCAATGGAGAAGGCAATGCCTCAAATCTGCATAACAATTTTACCCTGTTTACTGTGCTTTTCCTGGTAGCCTTCCATAATTGACTCCATCTTAAAAGAATATTGAAGCTGTTTTTTAGGGGCAGTGGGCCAGCCAGGAGTGTGTAGAAGAGAAAATTTTGACCTGCAAATCAAAACTCATCCTGCCAACGCTTCCACATACCAGCTGGCATTCCCTGATTCCTTAAACTTTACCCCAAACCCTGGATGAGGGAGACAGATTTGAGAGATTTGCCTCCTGTGTCCTTGCTCGTTGAGGTAACAATAAAGCTTTTTCCTTTGTCAAAAGCCAGTGTGCCATGGTGGCCACTTCTGTGCGCTTTGGGTGGTGAGCCCTTGCTTGGTAACATGTACACCTCTTATACACATGGGAGAGACCCAGGAAAACTGAGTAACTCGCCAAAATGGCTGAAGTTACAACCTTAAATACCATCATCAGCCAGAGACAAAAGAAGATATTGGGGGCAGAAGGAGTCAGTTATGGGCAGTTACCAGGAAAGGCACAGTAAATAAGGGTAAAGGTTGTTATGCAAATTTAAATTATTGACTTCTGCATTGATATGAGTTTGTAGAGATGGTCATCCCCCTTTTCCTAGGAGACACCTTTACAAATGGAGATTTGTCTTACAAATGTAAATATCTTCTACAAAATGTAACTTCTACTTGGTTTTCAGAATATCCCCTATGTCTGCTTTTTATTAAAAGCAACCAGGCTAGGGGCTGGCTCTGTGACTGAGTGGTTAAGTTTGCAATTCTTTGCTTTGGTGGTCTGGGGTTCACCAGCTTAGATCTTGGGCACGGACCTAGCACTGCTCATTAAGCCATTCTGCGGCAAACATCCCACAGAGAGAAACTAGAATGACTTAGTTACAACTAAGATATACAACTAGGTACTGGGGGATTTGGGCAGAAAAAAAAAAAAGAAAGAGGAAGATTGGCAAGAGATGTTAGCTCAGGGCCAATCTTCCTCACCAAAGAAAAGAATTAAAAAAAACCCCACAGGGGCTGGCCCAATGACACAGCAGTTAAGTTCCCACATTCTACTTAGGCAGTCCGGGGTTCACCAGTTCGAATACTGGGTGCAGACGTGGCACCACTTGACAAGCCAAACTGTGGTAGGCATCCCGCTTATAAAGTAGGGGAAGATGGGCATGGATGTTAGATCAGGGCCAGTCTTCCTCAGGAAAAAAGAGGAGGATTGGCAGTAGATGTTAGCTCAGGGCTAATCTTCCTCAAAAAAAAAAAAAAAAACCCCACAAGCAAAACAGGCTAAAATAATCCTTATGCCAGAGAGACAAATTTTGTGGTGACAAATTCTTTCCTTCTACAATAGAATCCTTGAGAAAGGAAAAGATTTGAAGGTCATTGTCCTTCCTCTTTTCCTCTGATTTACACCATTCCCAGCAACCTTTCCTTAACACTTCCCACAGCCTGCCCCCTGTGCACATGTACAGGCCAGTTCCTCTCACATTAGAATCTTCTTAAACTAGATTATAACCTTCACCATAGGAAACCTTGCCTTTGTGCCCTCATCTCCTTGCAGTTCAGAGCCTGCTTGTACATAGCACACCACAGTGCAGGACCATTGTGAAAAAGAGAAAACACTATTTTCTCTATTCTCTACCCAGAGACCATCTCAATTTACTGCAGTTTCAAAAGAAACCTTGTAAATGCAGCTGGGGAGATAAATGAACAAAACATAACATGTAACTAGCCATTCTTTATTTACTGACTAAACGTGTAATCAGTTCTTTGTTTTTGCAAAGACAGTCACTGGGTTTTGATTCTCAAAATTTCTCTACAAAAGAAAAAAAGATCAAACAATTCCTGTGGTTTCACCAGTTGTATAATTAAGAAACCACCAATATAACATTTACAATTAACAGTTTTCTTCTCACACCTTTTTGCCTGCTTATTTAATCATAATATGGATTTACAGTATTTAAAGAGTAGGATTAAAAGCTGAAAATTTTTTCAAAACCATGAAAAACATCTTTGAAATATTATAGCAGGTAGCCCATGAAATTTAAAAATAAAAACAGTTCAGAAAGTCATTTCTCTCAGCAGAGCCAGAAATCAGCCTGTGTATTTTAAATATTATTTACTCTGTCTCTTGATGATTAGCAGTGAAGAGTCCTTGATCAACTATTGTGATACCCATCCAAGTATGAGATTACTAAAATAGTAAAATAATAAGAAAATTGAATATGATACAATCTTATCTGGTCCATATACATTCCTGGATAGTGTGACTTTCTGTGACAGAAATGGTCTGTTTAAAAGTAAAAAAAGGGCAGGAAAAATATATATGTATTTATATTATACATGTATGTATATATTATGTATACACACATGTGTGTGTATCTGTACATTATATATATGTGTGGGTGTGGATATATATATATCCACACACACATACATATGTATGGGAGGAAAGGGGAGGAAGAAATCTTCTTCTATCCTTCTAGGTTCTTCTGTCTGGTCTGAGAATTAAAGTGACATGAGACAGATTAACAAGAGAAAAACAAACAAAAGATTAATAACATGAATACATGGGAAAAACCCAGGAAAACTGAGCAACTCACCAAAATGGCTGAAGCCATCACCTTAAATACCATCTTGAGCTAAAGAGAAAAAAAGATGGTGAGGGGAAGTCAGTTACGGGCAGTTTCCAGGAAAGCACAAAAAACAAGTGTAGGGTTGTTATGCAAATTTAAGTAGTTACCTCCTGCACTGATAAGAGTTTCTAGAGATCAGGTCATCCCCGGATTCCTGGGACAGCTAGGGAGAGACCCATACAAGTGGAGATTTTCTTTTTACATGTAAATGTCTCTTACAAAGAATAACTTCAACTTCATTTTCAGAGTTTCTCCCACATCTACTTTTTCTTAAAAATACCAGTCTAAAATAATATTTATACCAAAGAGACATAATTTGGGGCAAATTCTGCTCTCCATCACAAACTTTTATGTAATTGTTTAATTTATTAGTTTTCCTCTTCAATCTAGCTTTAGAAAATACTTAAGGCCACCTGTAAGAAAATATAAAATAGACAAAATAACAAAAGTTACAAGTGTAAATAAATAAATATAAACTAAGGTAGCACTCAAATTGAGGCTTAGAAATATGTACCTTAAAACTGATCTGCACGGCACTTCCCTCCATGCTGCTGTGTCTATTCTCTGCCACTGACAAAATATATACATATGCAAATATGTGTGGCCAGATTCACTCTTTTTTTCTACTTGTTAGCTTCCCATAAGAATGCTATTTAGGGGGCTGGCCCCATGGCCGAGTGGTTAAGTTCGCGCGCTCCGCTGCAGGCGGCCAGTGTTTCGTTGGTTTGAATCCTGGGCGCGGACATGGCACTGCTCATCAAACCACGCTGAGGCAGCGTCCCACATGCCACAACTAGAAGGACCCACAACGAAGAATATACAACTATGTACCGGGGGGCTTTGGGGAGAAAAAGGAAAAAATAAAATCTTTAAAAAAAAAAAAAAAGAATGCTATTTACCTGTAAATCTTGAATTGCAATTTATTTCAATAAGAAGCTTTCAAAACTACTGATATTTTAGTTTGATTGAAAGTTCCTTGACTTTATACCATGACCAGCAATCCCTTGTACAGGCAGAGTGAACTAACAACTTCATATAGCTGCTGTGAAGTACTACCTTTTAGGGGTTTTTTGCTAATAAGGAAAAAAATTATTGAGATAATATGTTTAGGAATTTGACATTGACATTACTGACCTATGTACTTTATTGAGGCAAAGTACTGGTTTGTTTCAAAACATTCTAGTAATAAATGAGATAGTCTGTGACACCATTGACAGGGAAAAGAAGATTTAAAATTTAAAAACTAAAAAGATAAAAACAGTAATCACAAAACAGTGATGAACTGGAGGAACGTGGCTATTTAAAGATGCAGACACTAGAACCAGATAACTAAGATTTGAGCCTAAACTCCACCAATTGCTAATTTTGTAGATTAGAATTGTAGAGGAGAGAAAAGAACATTTTCCTCTAACCCCTTAGTTTACAGGCTAAGGCGTGTGAATTAAACTGACAACAGACAGATGAAAAAGAGAAAAAGGTGGGCTGGCCCAGTGGCTAAGTGATTAAGTTTGCACACTCCACTTTGGCAGCCCAAAGTTTGAGGGTTTGGATCCCAGGCCTGGACCTACACATCACTCATCAAGAAAAGCTGTGGCAGCATCCCACATACAAAATAGAGGAAGATTGGGATAGATGTTAGCTCAGGGACAATATTCCGCAAGCAAAAGGAGGAGGATTGGCAACAGATGTTAGCCCAGGGTGAATCTTCCTCACCAAATAAATAAATAATAATAAAGAAAAAAAGAGAAAAAAGTTTATACATGTGTATATGGGAGCCAAAAAAGAAGTAGCTGGCTTGCTAAATGGTTAAGTTAGAGGCTTATATAGTCATTCATTGCTTAATGACAGGGAAGCATTCTGAGAAATATGTCCTTAGGTGATTTCATCAATCATCATAGAGTGTACTGAAGGGGAACAAAATTTGCCACACCAAAATGTGTCTGTTTAACATGAGGATTATTTTAGGCTGATTTTTTTTTTTTTCTTTCAGAGATACATTTTTTTTTTTATTAATGTTATGATAGATTACAACCTTGTGAGATTTCAGTTGTACATTTTTGTTAGTCATGTTGTGGGTACACCACTTCCCCCTCTGTGCCCTCCCCCCACCCCCCCTTTTCCCTGGTAACCACCGATCAGATCTCCTTATCAATATACTAACTTCCACCTATGAGTGGAGTCATATAGAGTTCGTCTTTCTCTGACTGGCTTATTTCGCTTAACATAATACCCTCGAGGTCCATCCACGTTGTTGTGAATGGGCCAATTTTGTCTTTTTTTATGGCTGAGTAGTATTCCATTGTTATATATACCACATCTTCTTTATCCAATCATCAGTTTCTGGGCATGTAGGCTGGTTCCACGTCTTGGCTATTGTAAATAATGCTGCGATGAACATAGGGGTGCAACGGACTCTTGAGATTTCTGATATCAGGTTCTTAGGATAGATACCCAGTAATGGGATGGCTGGGTCATAGGGTATTTCTATTTTTAACTTTTTGAGAAATCTCCATACTGTTTTCCATAGTGGCTGTACCAGTTTGCATTCCCACCAACAGTGTATGAGGGTTCCTTTTTCTCCACATCCTCTCCAACATTTGTCACTCTTGGTTTTGGATGTTTTTGCCAATCTAACGGGTGTAAGGTGATATCTTAGTGTAGTTTTGATTTGCATTTCCCTGATGATTAGCGATGATGAACATCTTTTCATGTGTCTATTGGCCATATTCATATCTTCTTTTGAGAAATGTCTGTTCATGTCCTCTGCCCATTTTTTATCGGGTTGTTTGTTTTCTTGTTGCTAATCAGTGTGAGTTCTTTGTATAATATGGAGATTAACCCTTTGTCAGATAAGTGGCTTGTAAATATTTTTTCCCAATTAGTGAGCTGTTTTTTTGTTTCAATCCTGTTTTCCCTTGCCTTGAAGAAGCTCTTTAGTCTGATGAAGTCCCATTTGTTTATTCTTTCTATTGTTTCCCTCAACTGAGGAGTTACAGTGTCCGAAAAGATTCTTTTGAAACTGATGTCAAAGAGTGTACTGCCTATATTCTCTTCCAAAAGACTTATTGTCTCAGGCCTAATCTTTAGGTCTTTGATCCATTTTGAGTTTATTTTGGTGTGTGGTGAAAAAGAATGGTCAATTTTCAATCTTTTGCATGTGGCTGTCCAGTTTTCCCAGCACCATTTGTTGAAGAGACTTTCTTTTCTCCATTGTAGGCCCTCTGCTCCTTTGTCGAAGATTAGCTGTCCATAGATGTGTGGTTTTATCTCTGGGCTTTCAATTCTGTTCCATTGATCTGTGGACCTGTTTTTGTACCAGTACCATGCTGTTTTGATCACTGTAGCTTTGTAGTATGTTTTGAAATCGGGGATTGTGATTCCGCCGGCTTTGTTTTTGCTCAGGATTGCTTTAGCAATTTGCGGTCTTTTGTTGCCCCATATGAATTTTAGGATTGTTTGTTCAATTTCTGTGAAGAATGTTCTTGGGATTCTGATTGGGATAGCATTGAATCTGTATATTGCTTTAGGTAGTATGGACATTTTAACTATGTTTATTCTTCCAATCCATGTGCATGGAATGTCTTTCCATCTCTTTATGTCATCGTCAATTTCTTTCAAGAAAGTCTTGTAGTTTTCATTGTATAGATCCTTCACTTCCTTGGTTAAGTTTATCCCAAGGTATTTTATTCTTTTCGTTGCGATTGTGAATGGGATTGAGTTCTTGAGTTCTTTTTCTGTTAGTTCATTGTTAGTGTATAGAAATGCTACTGATTTATGCACGTTAATTTTATACCCTGCTACTTTGCTGTAGTTGTTGATTATTTCTAATAGTTTTTCTATGGATTCTTTGGGGTTTTCTATATATAAGATCATGTCGTCTGCAAACAGCGAGAGTTTTACTTCTTCATTACCTATTTGGATTCCTTTTATTTCTTTTTCCTGCCGAATTGCTCTGGCCAGCACCTCCAGTACTATGTTGAATAGGAGTGGTGAAAGTGGGCACCCTTGTCTTGTTCCTGTCCTCAGAGGGATGGCTTTCAGTTTTTGTCCATTGAGTATGATGTTGGCTGTGGGTCTATCATATATGGCCTTTATTATGTTGAGGTACTTTCCTTCTATACCCATTTTACTGAGGGTTTTTATCATAAATGGGTGTTGGATCTTGTCGAATGCTTTCTCTGCATCTATTGAGATGATCATGTGGTTTTTGTTTTTCATTTTGTTGATGTAGTGTATCACGTTGATTGACTTGCGGATGTTGAACCATCCCTGTGTCCCTGGTATAAATCCCACTTGATCATGGTGTATAATCTTTTTGATGTATTGCTGTATTCAGTTTGCCAAAATTTTGTTGAGGATTTTTGCATCTATGTTCATCAGTGATATCGGCATGTAGTTCTCCTTCTTTGTGTTGTCCTTGTCAGGTTTGGGGATCAGAGTGATGTTGGCTTCATAGAATGTGTTAGGGAGTTCTCCATCTTTCTCAATTTTCTGGAACAGTTTGAGGAGAATAGGTATTAAGTCTTCTTTGAATGTTTGGTAGAATTCTCCAGAGAAGCCATCTGGTCCTGGACTCTTATTTTTGGGGAGGTTTTTGATTACTGTTTCTATTTCCTTACTTGTGATTGGCCTATTCAGATTCTCCATTTCTTCCTGATTCAGTTTGGGGAGATTGTAGGAGTCTAGGAATTTGTCCATTTCTTCCAGGTTGTTCAATTTGTTGGCATATAGTTTTTCATAGTATTCTCTTATGATCTCTTGTATTTCATTGGTATCTGTTGTGATTTCTCCTCTGTCATTCCTAATTTTATTAATTTGCGATTTCTCTCTTCTTTTCTTGGTGAGTCTGGCTAGGGGTTTGTCAATTTTGTTAATTCTTTCGAAGATCCAACTCTTTGTTTCATTGATCCTTTCTATTGTCTTTTTTGTTTCAATATCGTTTATTTCTGCTCTTATTTTTATTATTTCCCTCCTTCTACTGACTCTGGGCTTTGTTTGTTCTTCTTTTTCTAGTTCTGTTAGGTGTCGTTTGAGGTTGCTTATGTGAGCTTTTTCTTGTTTAGTGAGGTGAGCCTGTATTGCGATGAATTTCCCTCTTAGGACTGCTTTTGCTGCATCTCAAATGATTTGGTATGTCGTGTTCTCATTTTCATTAGTCTCCAGATAAAATTTGATTTCTTCTTTAATTTCTTCAATGATCCATTGTTTGTTGAGAAGCGTGTTGTTTAGTCTCCACATTTTTGCACCTTTCTCTGCTTTTTTCTTGTAGTTGATTTCTAGTTTAATAGCATTATGATCAGAAAAGATGCTTGATATTATTTCAACTCTCTTGTATTTATTGATGTTTGCTTTGGTTCCCAAAATATGGTCAATCCTTGAGAATGTTCCATGTGCACTTGAGAAGAATGTGTAACCTGCTGTTTTTGAGTGAAGTGTTCTATATATATCTATTAAGTCCATCTGGTCTAATTTTTCATTTAATTCTATTATTTCCTTGTTGATTTTCTGTCTGGATGTTCTGTCCATTGGTGTTAATGGTGTGTTGAGGTCCCCTACTATTATTGTATTGTTGTTGATGTCTTCTTTTAGTTCTATTAAGAGTAGCTTTACAAATTTTGGTGCTCCTGTGTTGGGTGCATATATATTTATAAGTGTTATGTCTTCTTGGTGGAGAGTCCCTTTTATCATTATATACTGTCCCTCTTTATCTTTCTTTATCTGTTTTGCTTTGAAATCTACCTTGTCTGATATTAGTATAGCGACACCTGCTTTCTTTTGTTCATTATTAGCTTGGAGTATTGTTCTCCATCCCTTCACTCTGAGTCTGTGTTTGTCTTTGGGGCTGAGGTGTGTTTCCTGGAGGCAGCATATTGTTGGATCTTGTTCTTTGATCCATCCTGCCACTCTGTGTCTTTTGATTGGGGAGTTCAATCCATTTACATTTAGAGTGATTATTGAGATGTGGGGGCCTACCACTACCATTTTGTGTCTTGTTTTCTGGTTTTCTTCAATTTCCTTTGTTTCTCGTCCCATGGTTTAATCTGTTCTGATGTAGAGCTGCTACTCTCTGTTGTTGTCCTTCTACTTATCTCCTCTGCTCTTGGTTTTGTAGCCCCTTTCCTTTTCTGGATTTTTCAGGAATGAGGGTTTTCCTGAGGGTTTCCTGTAGAGGAGGTTTGGTGGCAATGAACTCCCTTAATTTTCGTTTATCTTGGAAAGTTTTTATTTCTCCATCATATTTGAAGGATATTTTCGCTGGGTAGAGAATTCTCGGCTGTAGATTTTTGTCCTTCAGATTTTTGAATATATCATTCCACTCTCTTCTAGCCTGTAAAGTTTCTGCTGAGAAATCTGCTGATAGCCTGATGGGGGTTCCTTTGTAGGTTGGTTTCTTTTGCCTGGCTGTCCTTAGTATTTTCTCCTTGTCGTTGACTTTTGCTAGCTTCACTACTATATGCCGTGGAGTTGGTCTTCTTGCGTTGATAAAGTTTGGAGATCTATTGGCTTCTGTCACCTGAAGATCCATCTCTCTCACCAGATTTGGGAAGTTCTCATCCATTATTTCTTTGAATAGGCTTTCTGCCCCTTTCTCCTTCTCTTCTCCCTCTGGTATACCTATAATCCTTACATTGCATCTCCTAATTGTGTCTGATAATTCTCAGAGAGTTTCTTCATTTCTTTTTAGTCTTGCTTCTCTCTCCTCCTCTGCCTGCAGCAATTCTATATTGCCATCTTCCAAATTGCTAATTCTTTCCTCCATATTATTGGCCCTACTGTTCAGAGCATCTAGATTTTTCTTAATCTCCTCTATTGTGTTCTTCATTTCCAATATTTCTGTTTGGTTCTTCTTTATCGTATCAAACTCTTTTGTGACATAGCTCCTGAACTCGTTGAGTTGTCGGTCAGAATTCTCTCTTAACTCATTGAGAATCTTAATGATGGCTGTTTTGAAGTCATCGTCATTTAGGTTATATATCTCATTTTCTTTGGGATTGTTTTCTGTGTATTTGTTACTTTCTTTCTGTTCTGGAGATTTAATGTATTTTTTCATATTGCTTGATGTTGTTGATTTGTGCCTCTGCATGGAGATAGAGTTTAGTTGCTCCTTTCACTTGTTTCAGCTGCTGTGGTGGGGGAGCAGCTGTTTATACTGCACCAACCAGGAACCCTGTCCGCAGTTGCTAACTGGGCCTGGGCCCCTCCTCGTAGCCACAGTGGTCCTTTGGATTCCCTCCTCTGCCGTGGGGGCCATCACAGGGGGGCTTCAGGCTGCTGGTGCGTACTGTTGCAGGCCACCTAGATGTGCTCCCTCCTTGGGGTCTGCAATGGTGTTATGGACTATTCCAGCGGCCAGGGGTGGGATCACTTATATTTGTCACTCCATTGCTGTCGGCACCCACAAAATCTCACTTGTCCTCTATGGGTCACAGGAGAGCTATTGGCATCTTCTACCGTCTGTGGTTAGTTCACCTAGCTATGCTGCTTTTGCCCTGGGGTCTTCCAGCCTTGTGGCTGCCGGCTGGGTGCCTTCTACTGGTACTGTGCAGAGGCTTTCCCTAAGGCTGCTGTGAGCCTGTAGGGTTTCCCCCTAGGCTATGGAGCTGGGTCTCTGGAACTCCCCCCAGCCCCAGTCCTCTCTGAGATCTCTGGCTATCCCTAGTCCCACAGGGTGGGCAATGGCAGCTGGGGGTCACCCCACCCTCTGGGATTCTCTCCGGGACTTTCCTGGAGCCGTGAATGCTGGGCGTGGCCCCTCTGCTAATGGCAGACAGAGAGTTTTGTCTGCTGCCCGGGCGGAACTCCGGAGCTTCCCCTCCGGGTCGCAGAGCCGGCCTTTGAAACTTCCCCCAGCCCCAGTCCTCTCCGAGATCTCTGGCAATCCCTAGTCCCATAGGGCGGGCAATGGCAGCTGCGGGTCGCCCCGCCCTCTGGGATTCTCTCCAGGACTCTCCCGGAGCCTTGAATGCTGGGCGTGGCCCCTTCGCTAATGGCAGACAGAGAGTTTTGTCTGCTGCCCAGGCAGAATTCTGTAACGTCCCCTCCGGGGCGCAGAGCGGGCCTATGGAACGTCCCCCAGCCCCAGTCCTCTCCAAGATCTCCGGCAATCCCTACTCCCACAGGGCAGGCAACGGCAGCTGGGAGACCTCCGTACCCTCAGCGACTCTCTCTGGGACCCTCCGGGCGCCACGAACACCAGGCGGGGTCTCCCTGCCAATGGCAGGGAGAGACTCTCCCCGCGGGCTCAGGTGTGCAACTCCAAAGTTTCCCTCTGCGTTTAGGAGTAATTGCGGGGGGTTTAGGTAGGGTTCTGGTCACCTGTTTCCACCGTCACTCCTCTGTTGTGTGCTCGCTCCTGCCCTAGATGTGTGTAGATCCTCTGGGGGCATCCGTTGGAAGAAAGCCACTTGCGGGTACTAGGCTGCTCGGTCGGGGTCGGAGATTTTTCACCTATTTCCACATCCTCCCGGAGGAAAGTCCGTCCGCCTTCCGATGTATAGTCGCGTGGGTATCTCAGACGTCCTGAGATGCTGTCTGGATATCCTTTGTCAAGCGATAAGTGTCCAAATAATTGTAGACTCGAAGGGGGAGAGACAAAGAGGACTACTCACGGCGCCATCTTGGATCTTCTCTAGGCTGATTGTTTTTAAGAAACAAAAAATACTCAGAAAATTTTTCTTGTTCCCTTCCCCTTAACTGCCTAAAAGAACTTAGATAAATGGCCTGTAACAGGAACAAAGCTATCACCAGAGATATCTACAAAGAATATGGAAAGAATGTGGTTGGGGAGACTGGCAGGGCCTAGAGATCAGAGTCCTCTTCATGTCCTATTGTTTCTATATGGCATGGCAAACATTTGTTTAGCAAACATTTGCTTTTCCATCTCCATGTGAATTGCCTTCTTCCCTTTTGAAGTCTCAGACTACTACCCCCAACATCCTCTTTTGTCTATGGCTGAAGATGGTATTTAAGTTGATGGCTTTGGCCATTTTGTCAAGTTACTCACTTTTCCTGGATCTCTCCCATGTATGCATGTTATTAAACTTTGTTTTCCTCTTGTTGATCTGTCCCACATCAATTTAGTTCTTAGACCATCCAGAAGAACCTAGAAGGGTAGAGGAAAATTTTTTCTTCCCCTATACTGCTTCAAAGAATTCAGATAGGGGGCCGGCTCCATGGCCGAGTGGTTAAGTTTGCGCACTCCGCTGCAGTGGCCCAGGGTTCTGATCCTGGGCGCAGACACGGCACCTCTCATCAGGCTACCTTGAGGCGGTGTCCCACATGCCACAACTGGAAGGACCTGCAACTAAGATATACAGCTATGTACAGGGGGGTTTGGGAAGATAAAGCAGAAAAAAAAAAAGGAAGATTGGTAACAGTTGTTAGCTCAGGTGCCAATCTTTAAAAAAAAAAAAAAAAAGCCCTTTAAAAACAAAAAAGAATTCAGATAAAAATATCCTGTTTAGAGTGATGTCAGCATGATGGTGGAGTGAGCTCTACCAGTGATCTCTCCCTTCCATGATACAACAAAAAACACATTCTTACTCCAAAAAAGGGCATCCATGCAACACAAAAGACATCTGAGAGACCCAAGCAGCCATACGTCAGAGGGTGGAGAAGCTGGAGCCCCCCTCAGAGGAGGTGGAATGAGGTAAGAGAAAACTTTGCTCCCTCCTCAAAAGACTGTGATTTGGGACTGTGTGCAGCCTCTGAGAGGGAAGGAAGAGCCCATTAGCGGGAACGTCAATGATCCCCCAGGTCCCTCACAGCTTAGGGGAAAGTCCCCTACCAAGGTGAAAGCTATCACAGGGGTGACTTCATCAATCCAACACCCCAGGAGAGCAGATAGGAAGGTCAGAGCAAATAAGCCTGTGAGAGCATGCATAAGAAAGCCTCCCTCACCCCCCAGCCATCCAGTGCCAGCTCCAGTGCTTGGGATCCTGGCAGAAGAAACAGGGCTCAGAATATGCAGCTCTTGACCTCAACTCAGTGGCCATAGGTAATAATGGCAAACAATAATACCAGGATGTGGAAAAACAGAGCCACATCTTCTAGCAGTGTCAAAAATTATATTAAATTTCCAGACCAGAGAGAAAATGGCAAGTCCACAGAAATCAGTCCTGAAGACACAAAAATATGACATCTAAACGACAGAGAATTCAAAATAGCTATCATCAAAAACTCAATGAGTTTAAAGAGAATGTAGAGAAAAAATTCAACAAGTTTAGGAGCTACTTCACAAAAGAGATTGAAACTATAAAGAAGAACCAATCAGGGGCCGGCCCAGTGGTGCAGTGGTTAAGTTCCAATGTTCTGCTTTGGTGGCCTGGGTTTCACCAGTTTGGATCCCAGGTGCAGACCTATGTACCACTTGTCAAGCCATGATGTGGCAGGCATGCCACATATAAAGTAGAGGAAGATGGGTATGGATGTTAGCTCAGGGCCAGTCTTCCTCAGCAAAAAGAGAAGGATTGGGGACAGATGTTAGCTCAGGGCTAATCTTACTCAAAAAAAAAATATATCTGGAGACAAATGAAAATGAAAACATACCATACAACTCATATGGGATGCAGCAAAAACAGTACTAAGAGGTAAATTCATCACAATAAGGCTCACCTTAACAAACAAGAAAAATTTCAAATAAGCAATCACAAACTTCTCCTAATTGAATTCGAAAAAGAAGAACAAACAAAACCCAAAGTCAACAGAAGCAGAGAAATCATAAAAATCAGAGCAGAAATAAATGCAATTGAAACAGAAAAGCCAGTAGAAAGGATGAAGGAAAGACAGAGCTGGTTCTTTGAGAAGATAAACAAAATTGACAAACCCCTACTCAGACTTACAAAGAAAAAAAGAGAGAAAGCTCATAAATAAAATTAGAAATGAAACAGGAGAAATAACAATGGATACCACAGAAATACAAAGGATTATAAGAGAGTACCACGAAAAGCTATATGCCAACAAAATGGACAATCTAGAGGAAATGGATAAATTCTTAGACACTTAAAACCTCCCAAAGCTGAACCAAGAAGAAGTAGATAATCTGAATAGACCAATCACAAGTAAAGAAATTGAAACAGTAATCAAAAGCATCCCAAAAAGTAAAAGCTCAGGACCAGACAGCTTCCTTGGAGAATTCTACCAAACTTTCAGAGAGGATTTACTACCTATCCTTCTCAAGCTATTCCAAAAAATTAGGGAATATGGAACACTTCCTAACACATTCTACGAGGCCAACATCACTCTGATACCAAAGCTTGACAAGGACAACACAAAAAAAGAAAACTACGGGCCATTATCACTGATGAACATAGATGAAAAAGTCCTCAACAAATTATTGGGAACCCAAATAAAGCAATATGTCAAAAAGATCATACATCATGATCAAGTGGGATTTATACCAGGGACGCAGGGATGGTTCAACATCTGCAAATCAATCAATGATATACACCACATTAACAAAATGAGGAATAAAAACCACATGATCATCTCAATACATGCGGAGAAAGCATTTGACAAGATCCAACAGCCATTTATGATAAAAAAAACTCTTAACAAATTGGGGATAGAAGGAAATTACCTTAACATAATAAAGGTCATTTGTGACAAACCCACAGCCAACATCATACTCAATGGGGAAAAACTGAACACCATCCTTCTGAGAACAGGAACAAGACAAGGATGCCCACTATCACTGCTCTTATTCAACATAGTACTAGAGGTTTTGGCATGAGCAGTTAGGCAAGAGAAGGGGATAAAAGTAATCCAAATAGGGAGTGAAGAAGTGAAATTCTCACTGTTTGCAGATGACATGATCTTATATATATACAACCCTATTGGAAAACTATTAGAAATAATTAACAACTACAGTAAAGTTGCAAAGTACAAAATCAACTTACAAAAGTCAGCTACATTTCTATACTCTAATACAAACTTACAGAAAGAGAAGTCAAGAATAGAATTCCATTTACAATCACGAGAAAAAGAATAAAATATCTAGAAATAAATCTAACCAAGGAGGTGAAGGACTTATACAATGAAAACTATAAAACATGATTGAAAGAAATAAATGATTACTTAAAGAGATGGAAAAAGATTCCATGCACATGGATTGGAAGAATAAACATAGTTAAAATGCCCATACTACCCCAAAGCAATCTACAGATTCAATGCAATCCCAATCAGAATCCCAATAACATTCTTCACAGAAATAGAACAAAGAATCCTAAAATTCTTATGGGGCAATCAAAGACCCCGAGTTGCTAAAGCAGTCCTGAGGAAAAAGAACAAAGCTGGAGGCATCATAATCTCTGACTTCAAAGTGTACTACAAAGCCATAGTGATCAAAATGTCATGGTACTGGTACAAAAACAGGCACACAGATCAATGGAGCAGAACTGGAAGCCCAGAAATAAAGTTACACATTTACAGACAACTAATCTTCACCGAAGGTGCCAAGAACATACCGTGGAGAAAAGATAGTCTCTTCAATAAATGGTGTTTGGTAAACTAGACAGCCTCATGTGAAAGAATGAAAGTAGACCGTTATCTCATGCCATACACAAAAATAAACTCAAAATGGATCAAATACTGGAAGATAAGTCCTGAAACTATAAAACTCCTGGAAGTTAATATAGGTAGTACACTCTTTGACACTGAATTTAAAAGGATCTGTTGGAATCCCATGTCTTCTCAGACAAGGGAAACAAAAGAAAAAATAAACAAGTGGGACTTCATAAGACTAATGAGCTTCTGCAAGGCTAAAGAAACCAGGATAAAAATAAAAAAACAACCCACCAACTGGGAGAAAATATTTGCAAATCATGTATCTGACAATATATAAGGAACTCACACAACTGAAGAACAAAAAACAAACAACCCAATCAAAAGAATGGGCAGAGGATATGAACATACGTTTTTCCAAAGAAGATATACAGATGGCCAATAAGCACATGAAAAGATGTTCAACATCACTGATCAGCAGGGAAATGCAAATCAAAACTACACTAAGATACCACCTGATACCTGTTAAAATGGCTATAATCACTAAAACTAAAAATAACAAATGAAGAGGGTGTGGAGAAAAGAGAAAACTCATACACTGCTGGTGGGAATGCAAACTGGTGCAGCTACTATGGAAAACACTATGGATATTCCTCAAAAAACTAAAAATAGAAAGACAATATGGCCCAGCTATACCACTACTGGGTATCTACCCAAACAACTTGAAATCAACAATCCTAAGTGACATATGTACCCCTATGTTCATTGCAGCACTATTCACAATAGCCAAGACATTGAAGTAATCCAACTGCCCATAGACCAATGATTGGATAAAGAAGATGTGCTGTATATGCATACAATGGAATACAACTCAGACATAAAAAAAGACAAAATCATCCCATTTGCAGCAACATGGGTGGACCTGGATGGTATTATGCCAAGTGAAATAAGCCAGACTGAGAAAGGCAAACACCATATCATTTCACTCATATGTGGAATATAAACAAACACATGGACAAAGAAAACAGTTCAGTGGTTACCAGGGGAAGAGGGTGGGAGGTGGATAAGGGAGTGAAGGGGAGCACTTATATGGTGATGGACAAGCAATAATGTACAACTGAAATTTCACAATGATGTAAACTATTGTAACTCAAAAATAAGTAAATAATTTTTTTTTAAAAGTCAAAAAACAACTCCTGTCTTAGGAAGTGAGCTATCACCTTGGCATCAAATGAACTAGTTGGTAGACAGGGAGGAACCTACAAAAGCTTGTTTGTTGGGCTCCCCTCTGTGTTCTTCTGCTTCTGTGTGGCCAAACAACCACTTGTTTTTCAAATGTTTCTTCCTTTTCACCTACCTGTGAATTGCCTTCCTTTCCTTTGAAGTCCCTGACTCTTTCCACCCCCAACATCTTCTTTTGTCTTTAGCTGAGGATGGTATTTAAGGTGAGAGCTTTGGCCATTTTGCCAAATTACCTGGTTTTCCTGGGTTTCTACTATGTACATATGTGATTAAACTTTTGTTTGTTTTTCTCCTGTTACTTTGTCTCAGGTCCATTTAATTCTTAGACCAGCAAGAATGACCTAGAAGAGTAGAGGAAAATTTCCGCCTTGTCTAAAGCACTCACACAAACCTAGATGGTGTAGCCTACTACACATCTAGGCTATATGGTACTAATCTTATGGGAGCACTGTCGTATGTTTGATCTGTCATTGACTGATGGACTGACACATCATTATCTGGCACATGACTGTATATGTAATTTAGTAAAGGAAAGGAAGGGTAGAGAAAAGCCTCCTATGGTTTCCTTAGGAAAGATGAATACGTTTTTTAGGGGAACAAATGGGAAATAAGAAAGTTTGTGATAATGTTTGTCTATACAGGTGTGAGTATTCTTTCCATTTTCTTCAGGACCATACAACTCCCTGAAGAAGGGATTTATGGTAGATTTATGCTTGTTCTTCCTTCTGGGAGTAGACCCACCCTGGAGAGGGAATTTATGGCAGCCTCACTTCCAGAAGTTTCTGCTTCTACTCTAGTTGAATAAGAGAAGCTCTGCTAAAGTTTCTTTCTGCATCTGTTGAATCTCAAACATCATCATTTTAAAATAATTTTCATACCAACTATGATATTCCCAGTGGTTCCCACAGAATTGTTTCTAAGCTTTGGGTTCATCAAATTTAAGTGGATATACTACCATAATCTACCTTGTGAGATAATTCTTGCAAACAATTTAGCGTTATTCTGGGATTCTATATTTGTCAATTAAGTGTAAAATATTATTTCTAAGAATTAGACAAACATTTTTCCTTGCAGGGACTCATAAGAATGACCATGTGTATTCCTTACAGTAGTTTCCTTACAAGTTAGTATTATGATGAGTTTTATAATAATCTTTCATCTTTTTACCCTAAATATAGGCTGATCGTTTTTCATCAAAGCGTGGTACTTTTCCTAAGTCAGTAATGCCCATAAAGAATGTTATTATGATGTTCCCCTTAACTGAATTTTATGAGAAAATGATTAATCCAGTCTTCATGGAGTGGATTATATTCAAAACATGTAGATCTGAAACTCAGATTCACAGAATCTCGGGGTCCTGGCATTAACATATACAAATTTGTTATCTTCATGTATAGACTCTACCTTAATTTAATTAGGCAATACACCTCACCTTTCTATCCCATTCTTCTCAGGTAAAAAGAAAAGAACTTTCATTGCTTCTGATTTAAGTAGTTCACTTTTCTGCTGAAAACAATAAGGATATCTTTTACATACCTAGACTATTTTAATTTCTTAAATTTCTTAAAAACTTTTCACACTCCTTATCTCGTTTGAGCCCTCTAACATGTGGGATATGGTTGGTTAGAGTAGTCTATCTCAAAATCACTATGTCCCAAACAGAATTCATCAAGCTCTCATTCAGCTCTTACTTCAATATTTTCCCACTTGGTAGTATTACCATCATTCACTCAGTCACCCCATATAGAAACCTGGCACATATTCTTGATTCCTTTTTCTCTCTCATTCCCTAAATTCAATCAAAAACAAGTTCAGCTGCTTCAGTTCCTATCTATACATATTATCCATACATGTGTAAATATATAGAGAGTGTGTGCACTCTATTCTTTATCCAACCTGCCATGGACCTAGTTATGTGATCAAATTATCACCCACGTGATCACAACAGAATCTTAATTTTTAACCTTCAAACTCATTGATCATAAAATTCATTTTCTACAAAAAAAGCTATAAATTCTATTTGAAATGAACCGTCCTCAGTTTTTCTCTACTTATCTCTCCAGTCGCATTATCCCATGACTTGTTATTTTATTCACTTTTTTTCAACAAACATTGAGCATCTACCATGCTTCAGGAATTGGTCTGGGTATTTAACGTATCCATTCCTTTATCAATCTCTCTCTCTTTCATAATAGTCATTGAATGAGTGAATGAATTCCTATGCAGAATTCTTAATATTTATATATCATGAACAAGGAAAAGCACTTGGATGAGAAATAGCAGTTTTCTAAAACTTTTCACCACAAAATGGCAAGAATTACCAAATCAAGTAATTTTATTGTAAACTTAGATAATTTGTGTCCTGGAAAATATTTCACAGGTAGGAAAAGTGAGGATATGATCTATTTTAATTTATCATCTGGGCTAACCTTGATAGAAAAACTGGATAAGGATTTCACAAGAAATCAAAACTTCCTCATTCTCACCATCAAACAATTAACTTAAAAAAACTTCATGAGGGCCAACCCAGTGGGCATAGTGGTTAAGTTTGTGCACTTCCCTTCAGCAGCCTGGGGTTTGCGTGTTTGGATTCCAGATGTGGACCTATACAACACTCATCAAAGCCTTGCTGTGGCAGTATCCCAGAAACAAAATAAAGGAAGATTGGGCCAGATGTTAGCTTGGGGCAAATCTCCCTCACCAAAAAAAAAAAAGAAAAAAAGATGTCATGTCCACATGAGTTTTAACCCAGGATTGTAAGATGATTCAGTATTCAAAATGTGTTAATGCAGCCTATGTTGCAGGCCTATAGTGTTGCCTATATCCAAAATTTCTCTGAATAGCCAAAGCAGTAAAACAAGAATATTTCAAATACAGATGTGAAATATAGGATTAGCTATGTAGAAAATGCAAGAAAATATATGGATCATCTATTTGGATTGATAAGAGAATTTGGGGGCTGGCCCCGTGGCTGAGTGGTTAAGTTCGTGCGCTCTGCTGCAGGCAGCCCAGTGTTTCGTTGGTTAGAATCCTGGGTGCGGACATGGCACTGCTCATCAAACCACGCTGAGGCAGCGTCCCACATGCCACAACTAGAAGGACCCACAACAAAGAGTATACGACTATGTACCTGGGGGCTTTGGGGAGAAAAAGGAAAAAGATAAATCTTTAAAAAAAAAAAAGAATTTGGCATGGCACTGTGGGATAGATCAGTAGACAAATAGAAAGAATAATATAGAATAATTATAAACGATCCACACTTGAATTGAAATTTGATGTATTACAGCTATGGAATGAAATCTGAAAGGTGATAACTATCTGTTAAAGAAGTGGCACTAGGCCAAGGGATTATCCATGTACATAAGGTGAAATTGATTTCCTATTTTTACTGCACACAAAAATTAAATTATAAGCTGGCTGATAAATTATTTAATCAAGAAAGCAAAAATTTTAAATATCAAGAATAAAATATTAGATAATACATTTGTGGCCTTGGTTTAGCAAGTCACTAACAGCACAAAGCATAAAAAAATTAATTTGACCTCATTAAAATGAAAATGTATTCCACAAAAGATATAGAAAACAAAGTGAAAATTCAAACCAGTTAATGGTATGCAATGCCTACAATTCCTAAGCAATAATAACAAAGGAATAATTATCAAAAAAGGCAAGAGTGGTATCTAATCATAGAGAACATACCAATAAACATATGAAAATGCTCATTTCACTTGTAATTAAGAAAGTACAACTCAGAATCACATTAAGACAGCATTTTATATTATCAAAGTTAAAAAATGGAGAAGCTTTGACAATAATAACTGATGCAGGGGCCACTTGGTGGCATAGCAGTTAAGTTCGTGTGCCCTGCTTTAGTGCTCTGCAGTTCTCAGGTTCGGATCCTGGGTGCAGACCTATGCACTGCTCATCAAACCATGCTGTTACAGGTGTCCCACATATAAATAGGGGAAGATAGGCACACATGTTCTCCTAGGGCCAATCTTCCTCAGGAAAAAGAGGAGGATTGGCAGTGGATATTAGCTCAGGCTAATCTTCCTCAAAATAAATAAATAAATAAATAAAATAAATAATAACTGATGGCAAAGATGTATTGGAACAAGAACTCTGTTATCTGGAGAGCAAACTTGTATAAACACTTTGATGAGCATTTTATCAATATTAGCTAACATGGAAGGTATATATATATATATATATATATATAGCTCCTTTGAGCTAGTAATTCCTCTCCTAGATATATATCCTAGCAAAACTAAAGTTTATGTATCTGTAAGGACATGTTTAAAGAGGTCTATTGCAGCATGGTTTTGATAACAAAAGAAATGAACCATTAACAGAAAAGCAGGCATATATGATATACGAATACATGAAGTATATTCCATCAGTAGGGTATACATGTGATCTAGTCTTACATGGGAATTGTATAGCTTGTTACAAGAATTACCTACAGTTACATGTTTAAACATAAGTTATCTAAAAATCTTTAGTAAAAGTTTCTGAAAATATAATAGAAATATATATATTTCTCTATTTAAAATATTTCAAAACCATGAAAACTATACTATACATTTTTACGAATACAGAAGTTTATGCCATTTTTATAAACTGTATACATGCTGTATTCTGCTCTCTATGCAGTGTCTAAGAGAACAGTTGGCTTATAATAGGTACTCAGCAATATTTGAATAAATAAATTATGACAGATTGAATAATAAAGTATCAAAATACTATATGGTTAATACTGGGGAGAAAGGGAGTGAGGTAATAATATGATGAAGGGTGCCAAACTGGCCTTTTCCTCCTATGTCTGTAGGTTTGGTTTCAATATGCGCACATATATATTATATAATCTAAACCAATAAGATTAGAGGACTTGCTGCATACTTTGAATATTAGTAGATACAGTTATACTATGTATTTTTCCATGCATTTATAATTTAGGTTATGAAAAATAAGTGGATTTGTTTGCATCTCAGAGCAAATTAGAAGCAAAACAAATTGCATGATCTAAGGGGTTCTTTTAAAATTTTTAATTAATGTCATCAAAGTACTTGATCCTGACATTTAAATACTTCAGCTAGTTGATGATTCACTCAACATATTAACAAAAAGGATAGTAAGTGCTACAAGCCCAGAAGACAAGCAGAGATTTATGTTTGTTTACAAGCAAGCTACATATAAAAAGCCAATAATGAAATCAATTGTTAGAGCAGAAGTTCATCCAGAATTCAAAAATCAAAAAATTTGTTTTACTAATTGGAGTAATGAGTATAAAAGTATAAAATAGCATGACTAAAAAATATTTTAAAAAAGAAAAAGTAGATTGTCCTCATGTTTCTCTAGCACCAGTTTGGATTTTAGTGTTTACATTATTTAAATCTAATGTCCTTGAAATTCTATAAGCAAACCACTTCTCTATAGCATGTCCACTGGGGGGAAATAGTTCCTCAGTTAATCACAGGATGAATTGCAGTTTACTTCTATAAACACTGACAGAGCACCTTTTAGGTATCAGATCATGTGTCAGGTGCTAGAGAGTTAATGAGAGAAATCCTGATCATTGATGCTTGAAGGAACTTGACTTTATGCAAAAGACAGATGTTTAAAGAGATTATTTCAATGCAATGTGGTAGAAGCTATGAGAATTTATACACAGGATGCTCTAAAAGTGAAGAGGAGAAAAATTTACTCTACACAGGGACATTGGGTCCCAGAGGGGTAAGCCTTCCTTGTCAAAATTTGAACAGGACCATGGGTTAAAAATGGTTGTTTGGTTTTATATCCAATTTCTACCTGATCCCTAGTACCCAATCGGTCAAAAACTTAGGCAGAATTTTACTTCTTTTCTTCTAGTACATGTAACTTTGCTTCCCATCTGTTTCTCTCCTTTGAAAAGAAAGTATCTTTAAACATAAATATCAAAGATCTACTTTGTTGTCCTGACAATTGACCAGTTCACAGCTTCTTTCCCCTCTCAGAGACCCCTTTCCCATGCTGATTCACAAGCAAACTATTCCTCTGTCCCCTAATATTTCAATGTCCTTCATTCAAATTATGCGCCACTCTCATTAATTCATAACATTTCTCATCACTCTCATCTGGAAATCATTTTTTAACCCATTTCATCCTCTTTTTCACTAAGATCTGGTCAGACATCTCAGAAGTGTACATTTTTGACACAGAAGATACCATTTCATTGGTGCTTAATAAACATTTTTGAATGAATAAAATGACAAAACAGCTTCAGGAATAATAACTCAGCCACTCATTTGTGTGATAATAACTATACTGCTATCTATTGTTCTTTTTTTCCCCATGGCTTATGGCACTTTTAATTTTGATCCATGAAAATTTAACATTACCGACGTGTGCTATTGTCATTATGAGACCATTAGTGGCTTTTATGAAATGTTTGGATTAAAAATTAGGCTATTTATTATATACATATATACCTTTATTCTTTTAGAGCAGTTTTAGATTCACAGCAAAATAATTGAAAAGAAGGCACAGAGATTTCCTATACGCCCCTGTCTCCACACCTGTATAACCCACCCCTCACCAGAGTGGTACATTTGTTACAGTTGATGAACCTACATTGATACATCATAATCACCCCAAGTCCATAGTGTGCCTTAAGTTCTCATTGCTTTTTTACCTGTGAAATGACGTTAATTTTCAAGAGCATGCAAAGCAAAACCATGCATACCTAATGTACTTCACAGAGAAATTTGTCTTCATTTCAATTTTCCCTCGTTTTTCTAAGTGCAGAATATTCAGAATGTACACGGAGTTTAAAAAATAACATTTATTATTTAGTTTATTTTAAACACATAAGACAAGCATAAATATTATGGAAGGATTAGTAAATTCTTAATTATCATTTTTAAAGAGTTTGGCAATAATGAATTTTCCATTATTCAATATTTCATTAAAAGGTCTAATTAAAATGATTTAACAGTCTCTAATTAGGTTCCAGGAAGACAAGCATCATGCAGTTCCTAACAACAACAAAGTAAAATGGAGTGGGTTAAAAGCAAGATCCCATGATGAGGAAGGTATAAAGATCCATTTTAACTGCTCAGGAATATATTACTGTGCTCAGACTGCCATAGCAAAGTACCACAACTTGTGTGACTTCAACAACAGAAATTAATTTTCTCACAGTTCTGGAGGCTGGAAGTCCAAGATCAAGGTACCAGCAGGGTTGGTGTCTGGCGAGTCCTCTCTCCTTGGATTGCAGATGGCTGCCTCCTTCCTGTGTCCTTATATGGTCTTTCCTCCATGCTCGTGTTGAGAGAGAGAGAGAGAGAAATCTCTGATGTCTCTTTCCCTTCTTTTCAGGATAACAGTCCTGTTCCATTAGAGCCCCACCCTTACGACCTTTTCTTAACCTTGATCCTCTAAAGACACTGTCTCCAAATACAGTAAAATTGGAATTAGGACTTCAGTGTATGAATTTTGGAGAGACACAGTTCAGTTCATAACTGAAAGGCTTTGATCTTATGCAATAGTCTTGAATATTTAAGTTTTAGAAAGGCTCACATTATCATTTTAAGCATAAACTTAAACTAGGTTGCAGATTGTACTAGATAAAACCCATCTACACATTAATGTACTATGTCTACCTTACTCTTCCTAATGTATTCACTGATGCAATAGCCCATTAGCAAGAAACCACTGCTCTTCTATTGTCCTCTAAAGGGTTGCAAACATGGCCCCTATTTAGAGGAACCAAGTAAAAAAATTATAAATTAGATTGTGAATCTAATTGGAATATGACTGGACCTCTTTAAATAACCTATTTTCTTAATATATCTGGAGATATTGTTGCACTATAGTGTAACCTATAAATTACAAATTCAACTCCAAAAGCATGAGCAACTGTAATGGATAAGTAACTCATTTATTCAGTATTCCTTTCATTCAAAGAGCCATAAATCTTCCAGCCAATACAATTTTTGTTCATTCAGTTGTACTGAGGTCAGGTACTTCCTTCCTCATTCTTTACATGATCTCCTTGATAGCAACATGACCCAGAAATGGACCATCCCCCTTATGTCACTTGTTCATGTATCAGTGCTAATCAATTCCAATTCCTTCTTGAGATTTGAGTAATGATGTCAACTGGGCTTGCTTATGCACCTGTATTTGGATGACAGGTCAGTTGACTATTATATAATCTAATATGGCCTCATTCACAGGTCTGCTGGTTGGCAGGCTGTCAGCTGGGGCTGCAGAGGCAACTGGGTCACTACATGCCTCTTATCATCCAGAGGATTTGCCCAGGCTTATTCACACATAGTGCAGGGATTTTAAGAGCAGCAAGAGGATAAATCCTGACATGTGAGCACTTTTTAAGTCTCTGCTTGTGTTATATTATCTGTTGCCCCTTAACCACATCAAATAACATGATAATCCTAAATCACTATGAAACCAAGAAGGATCCAGTTGAAAAATCTTCCCTAGAGCAAGAACCTTTGAGATAAGTCTTGCTAACTGCAGCTGTGCACACTCAGGCATAATCAACTATTGTTCAAAACTAACCAGGTCTTTCTGTCCCTCCTTAGTATACGAGTGAGAGTGAGCTGTCTTTCCAAGGAAGTCAAGGTTCAGACACCAAGATTCAACTTCACCACCAGGTCCAGCACCTCCCAGCCCAGCTATTTTTGAAGTCAAGATAAGCAACTTTCCAACTGCAAAACTTCCCCCAAGCAGTTGACCTTGACTGTCGCATGCACACAAATCCTTGAGATGACCACCATACGACATTTCTCGGGTGGTGATAATGAGCAATATTACCATGTTGGACCTACTGGGCAGGCGCAAGGATTGCAACCCCTATGGGGCATGCGAAGATGACACCACCAGGAAGAGGGAAGCAGCATATCTTTGGAAGAGGAGAATCATGACACTAGTCTTCTCCCTTCACCCGTAAAAGACTCAGGATGACTCCTTTGAGGGAGCCAGCCAGAGAGCCACTTCTCCTGTGCTGTCTCCATTGTGCTTAAGCATAAGCCCAAATAAAACCTTGTCTGAGACTTTGCTTGGACCTCTTGTTAATTTCTATTACACAGGGAGTCTAAGAGCCTAGGCTTGGTATCACCAAGGGAGGAACTGCATACAGCAGAGTCCAGGAAAGTTCCAGCTGTGGAAGTTCCAGTTGTTTTCTCCCTGTGGAGCTGTGGACAATGTTACACTCCCATTAAGGAGGTGTGACTATATACTCAGGGTACTGTCAATCAGGGAAGCTCACCCAAGCCTTGGTGTCCAGATTTTTATTGGCGCTCCTTTGCATAAGCGTGGTTGGCTGCCCACATGATTGATCTGATTGATCTCAGACTCAAGCCCACCAGGAGGTCAAGGAAATGTCACATAATCCAAAGTCCCCACCCTAAATCACCTTGTAAGACTATGAAGGCCCAGGGAAACAAAAACACTCCTAAGAGCATGACACACACATCCCGTTCATTCTGTTTCTCTGGAGAAGACTGACTAATGCAGTAATTGTAACAATTTTCGGAGATCAGTGTATTAAGGTAGTGTTAAAAAGGAAACGAGTCCAAAATGGAGTCACTTGTACTAAGCCCCACCAAGACTTAATACTTAATCTAATTGCAGTTTTAACCTCTCCCACAAGTGGAATTTTAAGCCAGTCAGTCTGGAATCTCTTGATCAGCACTAGTGAGGTAATGTACCTGATGAGATCCCAAGCCCTTCTCCCTAAGGGAAGGTGACCTTGCCTGAAACAATTCTTTGTTTTCTTTTGCTAATAACTTCCTTGTCCCACCCACCTTCTGGTATAAAAACCTTACATTTTGTACAACTCCTTGGAGCACCCTTCTATTTGTTAGATGGGATGCTATTAAATTAGTGAATCATTGAATAAAGCCAATTAGATCTTCAAATTTACTCAGTTGAATTTTTTTTTAATACTGGACAGAATAATGTCCCCTAAAGTTGTCCATGTCCTAATCTTCCAAACTTGTGAAAATGGCAAAAAGGACATTGCAAAAGTGGTAGAATTTAGGAACCTTTAGATGGAGAGACTATCCCGGATTATCTAGGTGAGCCCAGTCTAGCCATATTAGATCGCGTTAATCTCCATTTAACAGTAGAGAAGCTTTCCTGGCTGAGGAGGGTCAGAGAGATTCAAAGTGAGGAAGATCTGACCCTGCATTACTGGCTTTGAACATGGAAGAGGGAAGGTATGAGCCAAGGAATATGGCAGCCTCTAGAATTTGGGAAAAACCCCAGTTTACAGTCAGCAAAAAAATAGGGGCCTCAGTCTTACAACTACAAGGAACTAAATTCTGCTAACAAGCAAATGAACAGAAACTAGATTCTTCCTTAGAGACTCCAGAAAGGAGCACAGCCCTGCTGACACCATTAGCTTAGCCTGTTTACACACATGCTCTACTTCCAATTTACAGACACAAGTTGAAAGACTATATGTTGTTATAAGCCACTAAGTTTGTGGTAGCTTATTGTGGCAACAACTGAAAACCTAATGAAGGTGTCAATCTTGGAATGAATGCCACCTTCATCTTAGAAGTCAATTAACTAAAATCAACCGTAGGTATTTGTGGTACAATAAGTAATATATTAGGTCTTGTCCTCTATTCCCAGCTCAGAGCACCTAGAAACTCTTTGAATTTCCTGGGAGATAGGAGTGTGTTTTTTTTTTGTTATTTATAAGGAGTCCCTTCTGAGCACACTTGAGTTTATGCAAATGAGGTGACCTAGGATGGAGCCCTTAGATAGCTTCAGGATGGAGCTGGTCACCAGAAAGACCAAGTGATTAACAGAACTTTCAGCCCCACCCTGACCTCTGGGAAGGGAGAGTTGGGGGCTACAAAATAACCAGTTGAAAACCTCTTGAACAAGGAGATTTGATGAGCTTCCATATTAGTGAATGTGTCCACATGCTGAGATGGTGGCACACCCCAGTTCCAGTTCCTCAGCTTCTGGGCCTTTCCTTCTGCACCGCTTCATCAAGATGTTCATCTGTATCCTTTCTTCTATCCTATATAATAAACTGGTAAATGTAAGTAAATTCTTCTCTGAGTTCTGTGAGCTGCTTGAGCAAATTAATCACATCCAATGAGGGGGTCGTGGGAACCTTCAATTACAGCCAGTTTGTTAGAAACACATGTGACAATCTGGACTCGTGATTGGTGGCTGAAATGTGGGGAGCAATCTTGTTGGACTCTGTGCACCCTGAAACTGTGGGATCTGATGCTATCTCTAGGTAGATAGTGTCAGAGTTGAGTTAGATTGTAGGATACCCGGTCATCGTCCCCTGAAAATTGGAGAATTACCGAGTGATGTTGAAAAACACACCTGAGTATTGAAGTTCATAGTCCTCCATAAATGATACACCTACAGACCTTCCAAAATCTTCCTACTTCACATATACCAAAGCAGCATATTCATTTTGACATACAGAAGCCTAGAAAATATAGGCTGATAGGTGTTGAATATAAGAAGATCAGTAGAGAATAATAAAGAGAAGTTTCAATGCAGATGCTGGGCAGTTGTCTAGGCTATTCCCAGGGCAACGATAGCCACTCTCTCCCACTAATTTCCATAGGCCCAGATTAGATCTCACTCCAGGTCCTGCTCTAGGGCCAAATCCTGAGGAGTCTTCTAAACCAATGGCAAAAATCCATCCATTTTTCCACTGTGATTATTTCAGGGATGGCACTAACCTACAGTTAATCTAATCTTTCTGTGCATTTCTCCATCTAAAGGGATTGGTTCACAGGTAGACCCAACTTGGAACATTCATCTTGATGTCTAGGATTTATATTTGATGGTTAGAGGAAGATAAACTCTTATTCTGGATGGTTTGCTACACAAATGTGTGGACTGGAGCACTTGAAATCATTTTATTGTCCCAGAAAAGCCATCTGGGTCTAAAATATTCATATAGAAAAAAGGCAGCATCAAAGGATACAGCGAAAGAGAGTCAAAGCACAGAGCTAAATAAAGCAATGCAGAAACAAAAATTCTAAAGTATGCATGGTACTCTGAAATTACTTCCCTTTATTATTTAAACTAGTTTCACTTGGGTTTTCAATTATTTATAACAGAAAGCAATTTAACTTTATTTTTAGGAAAATTAGATATTTCATGATTTGGAACTGTTGGGGTCCAGGGCAGGCCGCCCCAAAATATCCCACAATAGCATATTGATTATTTTAAATTAAAATTCCCTGAGAAGCAAAAAGGGCATTCTGACCCTCCTGTCTCTCTTCCCCTGAGAGCAGGAAATACGTCTCCCCTGTGAAGGGTACTCTCCCTGCATCCTCATCATCAGAGCTGGGGATTCAGGCTGAGAAGCTGTCTAAACAAACCTTGTTAACTTACTACCTCAACTCTAAACTCTGCTTACATTTCTCACTAATTATGTACCTCAAACCTAACTTACTTTGTCTTGTCATTCCTCACAAATTTACTGTTTCTTTGTGTAAAAGATATATATACTGCCTGCTTGTTCACTCTCCAAGCATCGTTTTCATGATTCTCCTGCGTGCACGTAACTAAATTGGGATTTTCTCCTGTTAATCTGGTCTTGTGTCAATCTTATTGCTAGTCTAGCCATAAGAAGACAAAAAGGGTAAAAGGGGGAATTCCCTCCTCTCCAGCAGAACTTTAGGATCACTCCTCAATAGCTGGACTTATACATAATAAATTTGGAAATGCCAAGCTTTTATTATATAATGATAGTCATAGAAATAATTGAGAAAATGACAAAGGAAGTTAATTCTCATAATTGAAAGAATTCCCATCTGCATTGTTCTGTACTTCTCCTCAAGCATCGTCACACCCAGGAAAGTCCCTGACTTCTCAGGCTAGACTGGAGCCTGGTCTTGTACTTCCTTAGTACCTTGTGCATATTTATACTGTGCAATTTAAGGTAAATTGGAAGCCTCTTTTGGTATAGTTATCTTCTGCATTTGAATAAACTGAACTACATTAGGATACCAAGAACCTATTAGTGTCTGACACATAGAAGGTGTTTAACAAGTATTGGTTGAATTGAACTAACATGAAAAAGTGAGTATGACCCACTTTCCACTCGCTGTGTTATCATCTCATGTATAGATCTTTTAGGAACAAATCTATAAGGCGTTTTGCCAGTCCCTGAAGCTTGCCTTTGCTCTCTGGAGGTGGAGAGACCCTAAGAGATTTATCTGGGATTCTCAAGGTGGCTGCTTCCACACTGAGCATTTTACCACTAATTCAAGATTCTTTCACTTCAGCCAGATTATTTATAGAATGTCATCAAGAGAACTCAAAGACATCATTGCCCATCATACTTACATATACTGCCCTCTTAGCTGAAAAATCTCTAAGTCCACTTCAGTTCTGTCTTGTTTATTCAAAGCAACCCAGAGCTACAAAGGTTTTGCATTAAAGGAGGATTAGATAAGTGGAGGGATGAGGAAATTGTGCATCATGTGACCTGAATCTAGACAACTGAGTGTTTTTTTCTTAGGGTTCATTTGCTTTTATTCTGTTATTGCTACCACTTCCTCTTTTATTTCAAACAAACTGACCAACTGACAAATGAAAAATCCAGGTTATTAGTGAAAGGAAGGTCGTTCAAATAGAGAAAGGGAGAGCTATGCTTCACACTTCTTTCAGCATAAAACATTAGCAATTTCAAGTTCAAGATTCAAATGTGATGTAATAGTTCTTTACAACCATACATTAAGGGCCAATATCTTAGCTTGCTAATAATTACATAATCACATAGTTCTATTCTGAACTAGTAATGAAGATATATGTCATCAATAACAGAGCTAGGATTTTAGAATTCTAAAATAGAGCTAGCATTTAGGAAAGGGAGATGGTTAGAAATCCAGTTTACATTTAATAAAATGTATAAAATACCTTTCTGAGTTTTTTCTAAAGGAACTTTCAGGTTCTATACATACTACTAGTCTTTTTATTGCTGTTTGTATACTCTTTAGTTTTTTATAACCTCTTAGACTTGTTTTGTAATAGGAGGATGAATGATTATATCCTATTTTGTTTATACTGGGAAATTTCATTTGCATTGAGTTTATTTACATATTTTATAAAATTCAATAACCTATCTGGTGAATATATTAATGATTATTTCCATTAATATTTAAAAATATTTTTAATTATGAAAGCAAAACTTAAAAGCAAAAGAAAATACAGTCATTGAGTTAAATATATTGAGTTCATGCATGAGAGGGAAAGAGAGGAAAACATCCCCAAACAAATTTACATAGCTTCGTTTACTTCAGTTATGTTCCTGAACTATTTTAGTATTTACTACTTTCTTAACTAAATCTCTCTATGTCTAAATAAAGGCTTATGTTTTCCAAAACTAGCTTTGTTTCTCCTTTCAGCCACAATGCCAAAGGGATGATATCATACCATTTACAAGATAAAACACGCCAATAGGAAACCTAGGAATCAGACCCAAAGGTCTGACACAAAAAGAGAGTAAGATTCTAAGGGGCATGGAGCAGAATAAAATAATCACAATGCATTTTTATACAGTCTCCACTAAAATCACTATAATTTTATAAGCAATATATTTAAGAAAATGTTACTTTCATTTCTCTTTTCATTTTAACACCCTTAATGAAATATGAAGACAGTCTTCTTTGCTAATTAGCAAACCTATGTTAATTAAATTTTGTTTGCTTTGAAGGAAGATAGAAACAAAATTATTTTTGGAAAAAGCATTTTCCAAGTTATAATCAACTACATGCATATTTGGATTAGTCAGTTTCTGCTATAGGTTATTTTGATTATTTCACTCCTTTGTTTTATATGATCTGACCAATCTGGACAAAATATCCTCCAACTTAACTTGGTCAAACTCTAATCAGTCTTCTCTCCCCGAGGGTCCTTGGACCTTGACTCAGTCTTGAATTTAAGAAAGTATTGAAGTTAGGAACAACCCTCCCTGCATGGGCTCTTCTGAGAATTGACTGCCCTCAGGGAACACCTTGCTAGACCAATTTTCATATCCTGCCACCTGCTTTTCCACCTCCCTCACATCCTTTTCATTCTAGTCGTGTTTACTCCTCCCTATACAAGAAAGTCCTTTCTGCCTACCTTTTGAGATAAGGGTGGGCCTTATCCTAGAAGTGGACACTGCTCCTACTGCAACAATAGTCTAAGTAAAATCTCTCCTTACCTACATCTGGATTTGTTTTTTATATGACAGTCTCCAAGGTGTTCCTGAGTCAATTCCATGCCACAGTCCAGAAAATGATGCACTGGTTTCTCAGAAAAACAAATGCGCACTTCAACATCTAATTTTGAAAAAACGAGTTACCTTGTGTCAGGCTATTAATACAAACTATTTCTGTAGGACTTTCTAGAGTTTTAAGATGTATACATCTTTATTAGCCCTTTTCTATAGATGAGGAAACCAATGAGTTTAGCATCCTTTTAGGTTGGAATTATAAGACCAGATGCTGAGCCACAACACTATATTTTCTTCTAACTTCCCCCAAACAATCTGTGCATTCTTTTTCCTCCTCCCAGTTGTGTTATCCAGGTGAGAAATACTGCCTCATCCCTCAAAAGACTTACTGTGAGGGGATTTTTCTAAAATCTGTTTTAATTTTGGATTTGAAAGTTGAACTTTTAATTCAGTTGTTAAGTTGTAGCATTTTATTTTACCTTACATACTTGCTGTTAAACTGTTTTAAAGTAGTATGCAAATTAAGCAAATCTATATGCATATCTATGCAAAATAAAATGCAAATATGCCTACCTAGTGCTTTCACAAACAACCGGAAACTTTAACATAGAAATGATGGTATTAAGAGCTTGCCCATTTGCTATGGCTTATTCATGGGTTCCATGCCAATTGAGAAAAAACCTAAGTTTGGTGTTATCAATGCAATTTTTTCTCCTCCTATAAAATTTCCTCAGGTTAAAAAATTCAGAAAAGTAAGTAAATAATATAACAATTTAGATATCAAATGATTATATTAGAATTACTAATATAATTTTTTTAATGGTTCAGATCTTTTAAAACAAAGAAATCAGGCATTACAGGTAAATGAGGGATTTTTGTTTCTCTCATCAGCCCACTTCCCTTTTATCCAGGCACAACTTGATTTTCATAAACTTATTTTTTTGTTTCTTAATCAATTTTTAAAAAATGTTTATGCTTTCATATACAATGCATGTCTTTGTTTTTAAAAAATTACACCTAAACTCTCTTCTTGTAACTCACTTTTCCCACTCAACATTGTGTTCTGGTGCTGTATTCAGACTGAAACTGCAGGGGAGGAAGAGCTATTGCTCTACCCTTTAGGTCCTTCTGGCTGGTCTACAAATTAAACTCATGAGATAGAATAACAGGAGAAAATCAAACAAAGTTTAATAACGTGTATACATGGGAAAAACTCAGGAAAACTGAGTAACTCACCAAAACGGTAGAAGCTACAACCTTAAACACCATTTTCAGCTAAGGACAAAGGACGATGTCGGGCGGGGTATGTGGTTTGGCACTTCAAAGGGGAGAAAGGCAATTTACATGGAGATGGGAAAACAAATGTTTGATAAACAAATGTTTGCTGGGGCACCTATAGACAGTGTAACCTTTGATAAAAATAGACCTAGAAAGGGTCCTCCCAAACTATTATAGCCAGAGTTATCTATGGTAGTAGCACCTTCCTGAGACAAGCTTTCTTTTTTCTTTTTTTTTTTTGAGGAAGGTTATCCCTGAGCTAACATCTGCTGCCAATCCTCTTCTTTTTGCTGAGGAAGACTGGCCCTGAGCTAAGATCCGTGTCCATCTTCCTCTACTTTATATGTGGGACACCTGCCACAGCATGGCTTGACAAGCAGTGCGTAGGTCTGCACCTGGGATCTGAACCAGCAAACCCTGAGCCACCGAAGCAGAGGGTGGGAACTTAACCACTGTGGTGCCAGCTCAGCCCCTGGGACAAGCCTTCTATCTTAAATTCTTTTAGATAGGGGGAAGGACAAAGTTTCTTTCAGAGTCTTTTGTCCCTAAAAATGATCAAGCCAAAGTGATACATTTTGGGGTGGCAAGTTCTGATCTGCCCCCAAATCATATAAATTTTATAATTTTGAATGTTGTGTGATGATATATGAGACAGATAAACTTAAAAATAATTTCTATGACCATACTGATGGACCTTTTTCCCCAATAGTTTATCATGAAAAGCAATTTAGCAATAAGTATTATTAGGCCTATGTTCTATTACAATTATATAATACTTTTTTCTAGCATATTCCTAAAAGGAAATTTCTATCATAGAGTGTTATTGAGTTTAATTGTGTCCCTCCAAAATTCGTGTTTAATTCCCAAACCCAAGTACCTCAGAATGTGACCTCATTTGGAGACAAAGTCTTTAGAGAGGTAATCAAATTAAGATGAGGTCATCAGGATGGATCCTAATCCAATATAACTTATAAAAAGAGGAAATTTGGACACAGCCACTGCACACAGGGAGAAGGCCATGGGAAGATGAAAGCAGAGAGAGGGTGTTTCTTCTACAAGCCAAGGGACACCAAAAATTGCCGGCAAACCAACAGAAACTAGGGGAGAGGTGGGAACAAATTCTTCCTCACAGCCCTCAGAAAGAACCAGCCTTGCCAACATCTTGACCTTTGACTTCTAGCCCCCAGAACTGTGAGCCAATCAATTTCTGTTGTTTAAGCCACTAAGTTTGTCGTGTTTCGTTATGGCAAGCCTAGAAAACTAATAAGATATATGCATTTTTCAACTTTACTAGATGCTGTCAAATATCCTTTAAATCAATTTTCACTTCTACTGGCAATGTTAATTTTTCTTTCCTTTTTTGAGGGAGATTAACCCTGAACTAACATCTGCCGCCAATCCTCCTCTTTTTGCTGAGCAAGCCTGGCCCTGAGCTAACATCCATGCCCACCTTCCCTTACTTTATATGTGGGACGCCTACCATGTCATGGCTTGTCAAGTGGTGCCATGTCCACACCCGGGATCTGAACTGGAGAACCTGGGGCTGCGGAAGTGGAAGTACGCACTGAACACTGCGCCACTGGGCCGGCCCTCATTTTTTTTTCAATGTCCATTTGGGACAACTTAACTCACCAAAGAAATTACTAGATCTAGAAGCTCTTGCTTGACAAACGTTCTTAAATGATAGGGTTAATAATGAAAGGGTATTTCTCTCTTTCTTGCCCCTTCTCTTTAGTACTACATATACTAAGGAGTTAGGAGAATCACTGTTTGTATCTCTTATCCTGGTCGCTGTCTTCTTCTCTTCTAATCCAGGATTCTGATGACATTTTCTTCGTTTGTTCAACACTTATAATGATCATTAACATTTATCACATTGCTACTGTATTAGCACTTTTCTAAACATAAATTTAATTTTCAAAGCTCTCCTATGAGGTAGCTCCTATTGCCTCTGATTTGCAGTTTGGACAGCTGAGGCTCAGAAGACATTAATATGTGCCCAAGGTCATGCAACAAGGAAGAAGCAGCATTCGAGCCCAGTTTTTCTGTACTTCAAAGTCAATTCTCTTGACCATTACTCTACGAGGCCTTAGTGCCTGTGGTAGGCAGAAGAATGCCCTCACAGAGATGTCCTATTCCTAGAACCTGTGAATATGTTAGGTTACATGGCAAATAGGGAATTAAGGTTGCCGATGGTATTAAGTTTATTAGTCAGCTGATCCTAAAATAGAGAGATCATTCTCGATTATTATGGTGTAATTGCAAGGGTCTTTAAAAGTGGGCGAGGGAGGTAGAAGAAGAGCCAGAGGGAGATGCTTTCCTTCCTGGAGGCTCTGGGGGCGAAGCAGTCTGCAGGGACATTCAGGCTGTTGGCAGCCCTGAGCCAATGCAGTTGTAGGACTGAAGTCCCTGTTTTTTGTTAGCTGTCTGCAGGGACTCTCTCTCAGCTTCTTGGAGGCTCCCTTCCTCCATTCTCAAAGTCAGCAAGGGTGGTCCAGTCCTTCTCATGCTTTAAATCTTTCCTCTGTCTCCCTTTTCTGCTGAGCTCTCTGACTCATCTCTTTTGGTTTCCTCTTCTAATTTTAATGGCCCATTTGGCTACTTTGAGTCCACCTGGATAAACCAGAGTAACTTGCCCCCTCAATGTCAGTAACCTTAATAACATCTGAATATGAATATGTAACATATTCACAGGTTCCAGAGATTAGATTGTGGGCATTGTTTTGGTGGGGTAGCATTATTGTGCCTACCATACCATCATAAATTTAGATGAGATTTAGGATATAGTATAATTCTATATTTTATTTACCATGTGTGGACATTGAAATACATTGGAACCTCTGATAAAGCTAGTGTATATATTACACCAATGCTTATTTATATCTTAAAGATTTCCTAAGTTTTTTCAGTCCTTATATGGGTCTGTGATTGTTAAATTATTTGCTTTATAACATATTATGGTCATTTTTATTATATATTTAATTCCAATACTAGTGAGGACTACATCCAGTATTTTAATGTGCTTCTGTAGGAAATTATAGTGTTATTTACAATAATGTACTTTAAGACTGAAATGCACAGAGAATGCACATTCCTCTTTGGCTTAAAAAGACTAATGTAGCTTTAAAGCAGGAAAAGGAATTACACAAGCGTAGAGATAGGTTCTGCAAGATTCTTGAATCTTAGTGCTGAAACAAACTCTGAGAAAGGGATAACTGCCAACCTAAAGAAAGCAGACTCCTCCAGGGCAGAGAGAACTCAATTCCTAGCCAAAAATTGACGGAATCCACAGAGAAAAGGAGTGCCATGGAGAAAATGGTGTGCTTTTTTTGCAAATAAACAATTGTACTGTTTTGTCATTTTTAATAAATGAATAAATTGAATCTGTTTAAACGTAATGTGGTTCCAATCTCCCAGACAATAGCATACGGAATATTTAATAGTAAGATGATGTAAATAAGGAAAAGTGGTTCTCACTTGGCCATATGGTTTTATTTTCTGTGAAAATATATTTTTTGCTCAGAGTTATGTTATTCTTTTTAGGTTTCAAGATAGTTTATTTCCTTTGTAGATGTAATTTAACACTTCTCCGGAATATTTGTATAATTGGAGAGTCATTCCAATGATTTTATTAGAACATTCTGATAATAAATATATCCATGGGAGTTAAGATGTCAAGAAACTAAAAACCTGTGGGTGGGTTTATTCAGAAGTCCCATGAAGCTGAGTGACCTAAGCGGAGACTAGCCACACAAGAGAGATGATAATTGCAGGTGCCTGAAGTGGAACAAAGGAGACACACACTCTGCTAACTCATTCTCAGAGTCAAAAGATGGTCTCACTCCCTCCCCACCGCCTAAAAATGTTCCTAAATCTGTTCAAAAGATAAACTAGTCTGTAGAAAAGACCTGTTACCACTGATATCAGCAGTGGTTTTGTAGACTTCAATATAAGTAATATTTAATTTTGTTTATTAAACGTTTTTTAATTTTGGTTTTTTATTGAGATATAATTGACGTATATCATTGTGTAAGTTTAAGGTGTACAATGTGTTGATTTGATACATTTCGACCTTCACCTCACTGGTAATGAGGCCCAATTACAATTACACTGCTCCTGGATACTTTTCACTTTCAATTGATACACAGTCTTTACCGAGGTGGTAAATGTGCTCTGTTTTACTAAGCAGCTGTGAAAAGATTTACTTTGAAGGAAATCAGTGACTCATAGGATTGGAAGGAAAAATGACTTTCTTTTCCAAAATCAAAGAATCTTCAATCCTGGGGTGACATTAGATTCTTATTCAATAGATTCTGAAGTTGTGGAAAATTAAAAAAAACAAACTGTGCATTAAAGGCTTTTTGTGACCATAAGCCTTTCCATTATACATAATATTTCCTTTTCACCTGATAGCCTTCCAGATTTTATAGTCTTTAAAGCTTACTTTATTTTAACATGGAAAATCTCTATTGTACTAACATAGAAAAAATCCACAAGATATGTTATTAATTGAAAAAAACCCCACGATGTGAAGAGAATGTTACTAATTATGCAGCAAAAATGTATATATGAGTGGATATAAGCTTTTATATGCAAGCAAATTTCAGGAAGCTTACATAATAATTTGTATCAATCAGGGTCCAAACAAGAAACAGATGGCAGAATCAAATTAAGGTAATTTGAATAAGGCTTATTTACAAAGAAATTAATTACAAAGGTGTGGATGCGTATAGAAAACTGAAAGATAGGGTTAGTGCAAGATTCTTGACTATTAGCAGCAGGACTGTTATCACCCCCAAGGCTGAAGGAATAATGGAAATTGCCAGAAAAAGGAAGAATCTTATAAAACAGGCTGTCTTTTAAGGGACATAGACAACCTGAGTCACCATCACTCATCTGGTGGGTATATCACTCATCAACTACCCATCTGTTCGTATATGTGGGCATGGTTCCTTTATGAATAGTAAACATGATAGTCATCTAATTGATTTTCCTCATTTTATAGAAGAGAAGAGTACATCTCATATGCTAAATTGTCAAGACAGAATCTGAATCCAGTTCAGCTGATTACACTAGGATACTAAAAGATTTAAATGAGAGAGAGGCGTTAACAACTTAGTTTCAAATCCAACCCGTCACATTAATTGTGTATTTTTGGCAAGTCACTTCACTTCTCTAAGCATATGCAGTTTCTTTTTTGCTTTTTTTTTTGTTGAGGAAAATTCACCCTGAGCTAACATCTATGCCAATCTTCCTCTATTTTTTAGTCTGTGGGCCACCAGCACAGCAGGGCCGTTAACAGAGCAGTGTAGGTCCCAGCCTGGGAACCGAACCCAGGCCGCCAAAATGGAGTACACTGAACTTAACCACTAGGCCACCGAAGCTGGCCCTGTTTTTCATTTTTAAACAGAGATTATAATTAAAATATTTTCTCATAAGGGCTGAAGCATGGATAAAGTAGTATGGTATCTGAGAAAATAGTTAACAAAGTACATTGTTTCATGCACGATATAGTTTAGGTTTCTGTCTGTCTGTCTTTCTCATACACACACACATAGACTCCCACATGCATGTGAATTCTTAAAGCCTAACTTCAGAGTTCTTATCTGGCATTTCTCATTTCCATTAGAGTGATTGGATCTCCTAGTCTTGCTCATGAGATAGGGGAAGTGCACATGCGTTGTGAAGCATTGCAGTCTTCATTATGTTTGTTTGTTGAATTGGACTACTGAAAATATTTTAGCAAAAGCCACCAAAACAGTTTGGAAATTAAACAGTTTTTGTCTTTATGAAATATGTGAGACAATTTGTCTCTTTCTCCTTGTGAGTGTTCCTCTTCTTTCTTCTGTCCTGCGGACAACAGGCTCGTTCAGAGCCTTTTCTTAATAAAGGCATTTTTGGCAGGAGGAAAAAGCAGAAGTTGTCTGCATGACACTCTCCTTATTTGGCATTTGTTTCCTAAAACCAAATCCACTGAAGCAATCAGTCTAGATTCCCCAGAGGAAGAAGAGACTGAAAGAAACATAAACAGAAAGGAAAGATTTCTTTCAGGCTAAAAACTGAATCAGGAGACTGGAGAAAGCGAGTTAGGGTGCAGTTCTGTGGTTAGGACAATCAATGGGGCCCTTTAATCTGATCTGGAGAGATTTTCCAGGAAAGTATCAAGAATTCCAAGTGGAAAAGTGGCATGTTTTCCAGCCTTGGCAGAGATTTCCTCAGCAGGGCAGAGGAAACTAAGGGAACCGTGTGAAATGAACCTGAAGTTTTCTTCAAGGGAACCAGTGTATTCTGAGGATCAAGAACTACAGAGGACATCCCAAGATTTTTTTCCTACTGCCCACGGCCAAAGTTGAATTTCCTGTCAAATATGGAGGAGATACATAGTTAAAATTGAATTGTTTTTAAAATTAATTAGGTTGAACTTAAGATATTTCCTGCTTGTGGAAAGTGAGCCCTGTCTCACGCATTTGTGTCAAATACAGTCCGTGCAGCGGCTTGGGGACTTCAGGAAGTGAGAGCATACAGGTAAGTAAAATATCATTTTAGGTCAAGAGCTTTATGCCCTGATGTTCTTGGCAGAGAAGTAGCTATTGTGGGGCTTCAGACTTTGGAGATATTGACCTGAAATGGTACCTTAACAGGCCCACACTGAATTTTAGAGTTGCCACTCAGGTTTACTGAGGTTGTTCTGGTTTTAACTGCGCATTTGTTTAAGTTAAAGGAAAACTCCTCCTGACGCTATTGAGTAATTTTCTTCAAGTGTACCTTTATATCCTTACTACACATTTCTTTTTGAAAAAAACCTAGCTTTATTGAGGTACACTTGACATTCAGTATACTATACACCCATCATGAAGGTCAAGATAATGAACATTTCTCTCACTCTCAAAAGTTTCTCCTTCTTCTTTGTGACACATCTCACCTGCTCTCCCTGCCCATTCATCATCCCACCCTCACCCTCCTCCCCGGGTAACCACTGATCTACTTTCAGCCATGATAGATTAGTTTGCATTTTCTAGGATTCTACATAACTATAGCTGTATAATATGTACTCTTTTTGGTTGAACTTCTTTCATTCACCATAATGATTTTCAAATTCATCCATTTTGCTATATGTAGCAATAATTAAAATTTTATTAAAAATAAAGAGGGCATGAAATTTATGGGCAAGTCTATGTAAAGACATATGCTTTCAACTCCCCTAGAAGTAGAATGGCTACATTGTATGGTAGGTGTATGTTTGACATTTTAAGAAACTGCAAAACTTTTCTACAAATGGTTGTAGTATGTTATATTCCCACCAGATGGATATGAGAATTTCAGTGTCTCTCCATCTTCACCAACACTTTGCATTGGTAATCGTTTTAATTTTAGCCATTCTAATAGGTCTGTAGAGTTTCATATTGTTCATTCGCCTGATGACTAATGGTGTTGTAGATCTTTTCATGTGCTTGTTTGCCATCTATATATTTTCTTTGGTAAAGTATCCATTTCTTTTGTCTATTTTAAGAATTACTTTTGTTGTTGTGTTATTACTAAGTTTTGAGAGTTCTTTATATATACTAGTTACGAGTCCTTTATTAGATATATGATTTTCAAATATTTCCTCTTGAGGTATGGATTGTACTTTCATTATCAGTGTTTTTCAAAAAGCAGAAATTTTAAATTTGATGAATTATGTATTAGTTAGTTCTTTGTAGATCATGAAATAAGAAACAGAAAGGCAATACAGAAAAATTAAAATTAAATCAAAAGCTGATTCTTTGATATGAATAAAATCGATAAACACCTAGCTAAACCGTGAGGAACAAAAGAGAGAAGACAGAAATTACCAATCCTGGGAATGAGAGATAGGACATATCTACAGATTCCAGAGGCATTAAAAGGAATGCAAGACAATATTGTGAATAGCTTATGTCTGTAATTCAACATTTTTACTGAATTGAACAAATTCCATGAAAGACAGAAACTAGCAAATGTCACCAATAAGAAAGAAAACATGAGTAGCCTTAAATCTATGAGAGTTACCAAATTGTATTTAAAAACTTTCTCACAGGGGCTGCCCAGTGACATGGTGGTTAAGTTTGCACACTCCACTTCAATGGCTCAGAGTTCAAGGGTTCAGATCCTGGGTGGGGACCTACACACCGTTCATCAAGCCATGCTGTGGTGGCATCCCACATATAAAATGGAGGAAGATTGGCACTGATGTTAGCATAGGAATAATCTTAAGCAAAAAGAGGAAACTGGCAACAAATGTTAGCTCAGGGCCAATCTTCCTCACCAAAAAAAAGCCAAACAAAAAAACTTTCTCCCAAAGAAAACTCCATGAGGGTGACGTCAGCAAGATGGCCAAATAAGACATATCTTCCCCTCAATAACAATAGTTTGGCCCCATCCATGGGTAAAGGTGCCTTTGTGGGAGTTGTGGGATTCAGGCAGCAGACTGTGGAACCCTGGTGGAGACCAAGAACAAAGAGACCCATTTTGAGAAGATGAGCCTGACCCCAGGCCTGCCCTACAGAGGGTGGTTCCAGCCAAAGACCCAGAAACAGCTTTGTACCCATGAGGACTCAGCTAAGCCCCATTTGGCTGTAGTTCTGTGACCAGCATCATACATCAAGGTGACCTGGGAAGAGTCTTGCCCAACAATACCTTGGGTGATAGGCACACAGACCTCATTCCTGGCTGTGGACCTTAAAGTGTCCCTGTGAACCAGCTAGGGTCTCTCTCAGCCATGGACCAGGATCCCCTGGAGAACGCTGACTTAGACAATCATCCACAGACAAGACAGCCTTTGTGGAAGTCCAGGAATCCAGTGGAGAAGTTCTAATACATGGTTGGAACAAAAAAATCTAAAAAGAAAAACAAATGCCACAACTAGAAGGACCTGCAACTAAGATATACAACTGTATGTCGGGGGCATTTGGGGTAGATAAAGCAGAAAAAAAAGAAAAAATCTGAGATTGGATGCATTGTAGAGGGTAGGAGGAAGACTGACTTTTTCCATGTTACCCCTCTCTCAAAGTGGCACAGCTCAGTGTCAAGAGCATCCTTTTTAGCCTGTGATTTCTCTCCAAAGGAAAAATGGGAGCGTGTGAGGGAACATCTGGCTTCCCCAACTCTGCAGATTGCTGCCAATTTCTCTCTCACCCTATCCAGAGTACTGAGTCACAAGCTGCACAACTTGGGGTACTAAGCAGTTTGGAGAACACAAGCCAGGGCCTGGAACGTATCAAAGGGTCCTAGATCCTGCTCACTGTGTCACAAACTCCATTGGGAAGCCCATCCATGAGCTGCTAGGGACACCTCACCTTTGGATCCCCACAACTGGCCTATAGGCACCTTCAGCACCCTATGTGCCTCACCTATACACGCCTGCACCCCATAGCCATCTCCCTGTGTATATCCCAGAATGCAGTAAGAGTAAGCTTTTGCAGATGGCTAGTGAGCACATGCAGAAAACCAGCCTAAATCTGCAGGTCTGGGAGAAACCACAAACTTGAGTATTTAGCATTGCCCTCAGGAAAGCAAAAGTGAAGCTGTCAGCACCCAGCCTGGTGCTTTGCATGATTGAGAGAAGGCATACAAGCTTAAGAATTCTGCCACAGGAAGGAGCAAGAAGAATCAAGCAGGTGTATCCACAGCAGGTCTGAGTAAGCCTCAGAATTCCCAGCAAGGCTGACAGAAGGCATTTCTCTCCCAAGTCAGTCAGTAAAGACTGCAGCAGGTGACTTCTATTTCAAATGCTAAGACAGCAATGGAAGATTTCAAGGGACATAAAAAATAAAGGAAACATGACATCATTGAAGGATCACGATAATTTTCCAATAACTAATGCCAAAGGTACAGAGATCTGTGATTTACCTGAATAGCTTTTTAAGGAAGCTCAATGCTAACTGTTTAAACTCTAGTAAAAAGATTAAAGGACAAAAGCATTAAAATAACTATAGCTACAATAATTTGTTAATGAATGAACAATATAAGAAGAGGTAAATCATGACATCAAAAGCATGAAAAAGGGGAGTGAAAGGGTAGAGTTTTTATATGTGATTAGAGTTATCAGAATAAAATAGACAATTGTATCTATGAAGTGTTTTATGTAAGCCTCATGGTAACTGCAAAGCAAAGACCAAAGATAAAAAAGTAAAGAGAAGGAAATCTAAATATTCCACTAGGGAAAATCATCAGTTCACAAAGGAAGACATCAAAAGAGGAAGAAAGGAACAAGTGAACTGCAAATCTAAGAACAAATAACACGGCATTAGTAAATCCTCACCTATTAATAATTATTCTAAATGTAAATGGATTACTTTTTCCAAACAAAAGGCATAGAGTGGCTGAAGAGATAAAATAAATAAGTAAATAAATAAAAAACAAGAATTAGCTATATGCTGCTTACAAGATACTCACTTTATCTTTAAGGACTCACAAAGGCTCAAAGTGAAAGAATGCAAGAAAAGATGTTCCATGAAAGTGGAAAACAAAAGAGGACAGAGGTAGCTATACTTACATTAGACAAAATAGATGTTAATTCAAAAGCTGTAACAAAAGAGAAAGAAAATTATTATAGAATGACGGAGTCAATTCATCCAGAGCAAATAACATTCGTAAATATATGTGCACCCAACGTCAGAACACCTCTATATTAAGCAAATACTAACAGCTCTGAAGGGAGAAATAGAAAACCATGCAATAATGGTAGAGGATTTCAATACTCCACTTTCAAAATGGATAGAAATAAAATCAATAACAAAACATTGGAGGTAAATTATAATTTAGATTAAATGGACCTAGCAGATATGTACAGAACATTCCATACAACAGCAGCACAATATACATTTGTCTCAAGCACACATGAAACATTCTCCAGGATAGGTCATATGATAGATCACAAAACAAGTCTTAGCAAATTTGAGAAGATTGAAGTCATACCAAGTGTCTTTTCTGACCGCAGTGTTATGAAACCAGAAATCAATAACAGTAAGAAAACTAAGTTCACAAGTATGTGGAAATTGAACAATACACTCTTGGACAACCAATAGGTCAAAGAAGAAATCAGAAAGGAAAATTAGAAAAATCTCAAAAACAAACATTGCTTGTTTCTTGATGTTCAGTGTCTTATAAACCATAGTAGCCTATATTTTGCCTATATTTTCAGTTATTTCTGGTGGGAAGGTAAATGCAGCCCGTTATTCCATCTTTTTCAAAAGCAGAAATAAATAAACTTCTTTTTCCTTTTCTTTTAAGCCAATTATGGCATAAATAATTTAATTAATGATTATCTATTGAGCATTCACTATATATAAGACACTGTGCTATTAGATGTTATACGAATTATACCAAAGTTTTGGTGTCATAGATTTTGGGAAGAAAATGTGAGATTCTATCTTTTTCTACTTTCTTGTTACTTTATTTACCTGTGTATAACTCTGGGATGTGTTTGTACAAAATAAGACACATATTTGTGTGTGTGTGCATCTTTCATTGAAGGAAAAGATGGTTTCCTCCAAATTATTGGTCCTTTTTTAAAAACCCTCAAATTGAGGGAGTTGGATTAATCATACTACTCATGGTACCTTATCATCATTGGTCCGTTCAAGGTTTCTCTCTTCCTTTGCTCTTCTCTCCCTCCCTTTCTCTTTTCCTCTGTTAGTCCTTCCTTCCTTCCTTCTTTCCTTCGTTTCTTCCTTCTTCCTTCCCTCCTTCCTTCCTTCATTCATTCCTTCCTTCTTTTCTTCCTTCCTCCCTCCCTCCCTCGCTCCCTTCTTCATTCATTCCTTCCTTTCTTCCTTTATTCCCTGGGTATTTTTCTTCCATTTCTCCACAGAGATGACAATTCCAATGTTTATTATGCATTTTTGATTCTGTGTTCTTTTAAAATATACATTGATTATACGAAAGTATTTTTAAATTTATATAAGTGATATTGTGCCTTGTGCCTCCTGTTTTTGTTTTGTTTTGTTTTTACTCAGAGCTATAAGATCCAGCCGTGCTTTGTTATATGTGTTTATTTCTTGTTTCTAACTGTTATATGATGTGAATCCATTACATTTCTTCATCTGCTTTCCAAGTGACGGGCACCGAGTTTACCTGTAATTCTTTACCACCTCTCAGAACACTGTATTGAACATCCTATAAATGCCCCCTCTGGACTTCTGTAAGAAGTTATGGATTATGGATTCCCAGGAGCAGATTTGCTGGGACAAAATGTATGCGTAAGAGCCATTGGACTATGTCCCAGCAGGCTGCTGTTCAGGATAGATTCCACAGTCTCCAGTGCCACCATCAGTGCTTGAGAGTTGCTGTTGTAAGAACCGTACACGACTCAGAATTGCCCAGCTTTTAAAGTTTTGCCAGAGAAAGGGATGTAAGCTAATATTATGGTTACTTGCTTTTGCATGTTTCTGATTTCTAATGACTTTGTGCATCTCTTCATATGCTTATTAGCACTTTATTATTTCTCTTCTGTAAATTACAGTTTATAACATTTGCTTATATGTCTGTTGGAATTGTTGTATAACTCTTGTTGCTTTGCAGACCCTCCTTGATTTTTTTAGGGCAAGTACTCAACCATTGCCAATTTTGAACATGTAAATATTGTCTCCCATCTGGCATCTTTCTAATAATTTTGTCTGTAATGCTCTTCACTGACAGTGTTGTTAATTGTGATGTAATTCAATTAATCCTTTTTAAATGCCTTATTGGTGAAAAGTTTTGCATAAGAATTCCTTCTCCCTAAGGTAGAAATATTTCTACATTTTCTTCTACTAACTTTATAGTTTCACCTTTCACTTTTAGATAGCTAATCCGATAGGAACTACCTAGTGTCACATAAAGATACGGTTTTGGTTTTCTTCATATTGTGAGCCAATTTTTATAGATTGAAAAACTGTCCTTGTCCTTTTGATTTACAGTAACATATCTATGGTATTTTATGTCCCCATACATATGGTTCTGTCTCAAAGTCCTTTAATCAATTTCATCTATTTATCTGTTCTTCAACCAAACGACACTGTTTTTATTACTAAGGCCTTGTGGTATGTCTTAGTTATTTACCTCCAGTGTAGAAAAATGCTGTTCATCTGTATCATTTGGTCTTAGATGTCTTAGGCTTCCTTTATGTTTTCCAACTCTATCCTTTCCTTAACTCATCTGAGAGTTCTTCAATCTGATATTCCAATCCATTAATTTCCTCTTTACTGTAACCTTACTTATGAACTCCATCTATTTTGTTATTTGTCGTTACATTTTTCATGTATAATATTTCAAATTATTTATTTTTATTGCTAATACCTTTATTCTCTTTTTAAAAATGTTCATCTGTCTGTCACAATAACTGCTTCAAATCTTTCTTTTGTCTATTTCTTTTACTATGATTATCTTCAAATATCTAGTTGTTGGCCTGTGGGCTTCAATTGCCTTCAGGGTATCAGACATGATCTGCTAATATGGGTTGAGTATGGCTTCAAGGTCATACTCTTTTGTGTGTAACATTCTTAGCCAGTTAAATCATTCTCATTTTCCACCAGTTCATCAGAAAAATCTTACGGCCAGAGTGGAAGCAGTAATACTCAAAGACTACTCAACTCACACTTGTTTTCATCAACTCTAAGCTTTTTCAATAACCTCAAGGACACTAGTACAAATGGCCTATGCTATTATTGTGGGTTTTTTTCTGAAGGAATAAGGCCACCAGGAGCCAAGGTAGGAATAAAGCCTAAAACGTTTTCTCCAAGCTATCGTCTCTCTGTAGGTTCCAGGTGTTTTCTTTTCCAGAATGCAGCCATTCACTGCCAGGCACCTTAGTCCAAGACAACATTTTGCCTTCCTATGATGGTTTTGATCGTATTCTTGCTTGGTTACTCATATTTTGTTGTTATTGTTTGTTTGATTGATTAGTTCTTGGAGTCCATGTTTCCTTCCACCTTTAATTTTCTGAGAGTTGAATTTTGGGGAGGGAATCATAAACTGCTTTGTGCCATCTTGTATAAAACTTGAACATTCTCTTTAATCATCTTTCTTATGATGTTTGTACAAGGCAAAAAAAATAGCTTATTTCACTATACACTCATAAGCCTTTAGTAAATTTGAATCCATTCATTTAATTCTATTGAGTTCATTTTTTAATCTTAAATTGTGCTTTTTTTCTTATTTTAAGAAATACTTTATCCTCAGGCTTTCTCATAGTACCTGGCATGCCGTGTAGAAACGAAGGTACATCTTCAATAACAATACTAACAACAATAATTTTAACCAGTATTTTCTTTCAAGAATTATCTGAGTCCTCATATCAACCTATTAGTTTAGGTATTGTTTTCACCACTTTTTAAAGTGAAGAAATTATTAGAGAAATAACTTTTCTTGGATCCCGGAGCTTGATTTGGAACAAGCTCTGAATTGCTCAGCATCTGAGCTTGCAGCCACTAGAACCTGATTTTATGATGCTAAGTAAATGCTGACAGACGTTTATTGGTAAAAAGTAAGAGCATTAAAAAAAAGAAACTAAAAAAGGAAAAAAGGAAAAAGGAAAGGAAGTTCATTTTCTCTACCTCAGTTTGCCACAGATCACAGTTCAAAACTTTTCTAAGCTCTCTCTACCAACAGAATTAATCCACTTTGCCTTATTGACTTTATCCTATCTCATGCTACCTGCTGTGTCAAAACCAGAGGCATATAAAAGCACAGGCCCATCCTTGTAGTCCTGATGAAAATGAGGTCTTCATACTAAGATCTAGGAGCAATTAATTATATTGCTCATGCCCTGGTGTCCCTACACATGTTTATAGAGCACTGCATCCTGATGGGAACTGCCGTTCTACCATTGAATATCACATTCATTATTCATAATGCATGGCAGTAAAACTGAATAATTAATATCTCGATATCACTGATACTCCACCCTCCCTTCCACATGCCAATATACAATTTGGAAATTCTTTTTGATGCATGCCCAAAGCACATATCACACTGTGCAAAAGTTCTGCATTCTGAAAGATATAGGCATGCACTATAAATCTGAAACATAGCTATTGTGAGTCTTAGAACTCAGCAATTATTTCTTCCAAGACCCCATAAGTAAAAATGAGAAAGTTTAACCGTACAACTTTTGAAAATGGAGAGTTGGTACAACTTTAGTAAACTACTCATTTTAAAAGAATGGTTATTGAACTTAATGCAACAGCTTAATATATGTGCAGATATTTACCCTCTTGACAGTGCAATTTAAAAGCTGACTTGTTTCAGAATTAGACTGGTAAAAACTATAGAAGTGGTTTTTCAGTAAGGATAGAACTCCCAGTCCTTTCATGACTCTCTGTACCTAAAAACTAATATTCTTAAAAAAAGGGCAGGAGACTTTTTCCTTCCTTAAGTGGATAATAGTAGCATATTATTTATTATTATATAAAAATCTAAAATTTAAGTTAAAAGATATTGTCTATCCCCGTTTTAGCAGTATCATCTTTTATCTACTTCCATCCACATTGATTAATATTTATTGAATACCTAAAGCATCTATGCCACTCTAGCAATGGACCTGATCCTTCAGAATACTGATGTTTGATCTAGAGTCAGATAAGCTACTATTGTAATCATGAGGTCACAATTAATTACAGGAAGAGTATGAGTTATTTATTTACAAGAAACAGCATTTCCTGAATCCCAGTTGTGTATAGGGCACAATCTAGCATACATATTATTCTCATATCTAATTGGGATTACAATTGAAACTAAAAAGGCAGAAAACACAAAAGCGTAGAGAAGGACTAGAAATGGGAACCCAAAATAGTCCCCTTGTCAAAGTGACTTTAAATTAGGGTGACAGGCAAGAAATATAAAAATAGAGATATGGAAACAGCCAAGCTGATTAAAAAAATATGTTTCTGAATTAGTGCCATTTGGAGGTTAATATCAAATTCTGATTCTGTTCTGACGTATTAGGAAATGTGTCATTTTTGCACCTCAGGCTATTTAGATATCCTTTATCTAAGGGTACCCAGGATTCTCAGGGATGCTTCTTTATTTCTCTTGAGAGCCCAAAAACCAACAGCACAAAGACCAAAATCCCCTCCTAAGAGAAATTCATCCCCAATATAACCAAGACATGACTATTTCCACTTGTATGTACAGGAGAGCTCCCTGCTGTTCTGGACATTGTGAGTCATTGTTGTTCACTCTCCCTGAAGTTGTAGAGGTTTTTTTTATTAACAAGAGAACGTTTCAATTCAGTTGGTGTTCTTTAGTCACTGAGGTGGCATTACCACTAACTTTAGCACTTTGAAATGGTTACAGTCAAGTCTTAGATCACAATCCTCATACCGTTAGTGAGGGTAATGGTTTTCAAATAACACAACTGTAAGAGAGAGCCTGGGAATTGCCTGGCAAAGGAAAGGTGAGAAAGTAACTCTATTGAAAAGTAAGAATCTCTTGTGACTGGAAAAACCCCTTTATGTATTGATGAACCCCAAATAGACCTTTCCTATTGATAAGCCAAAGGTATGTCTGAGAATGGGGCAGTTAAGTAAGAAAAACTCATTTCCTCCAAATTGAAGCGAATTGCTAAAGCTACTGCTTGAAAGAATGACCTCTTCAGAAGACAGGACAGAAGAATTTAGCCATGTTCCTCCTCCAACTGTGTATGGTTAGCAGAACTGTCAGCGTTCCTGACATCACGAGGAACAGCCCCTTCGAGGAAGAAGAGCAGAGGAGGTCCAAAATGGTAGCGTAATCCTGTGGGGAAGGATCATTAAATGCCTGTTCTCGCTTTCTTGGTCGCTGAGCTTCATCATTCCCCAAATAATTTATATCTTTCTAAGGAATATATGGATATTTGAATGAATTTCATTTAACATTTTGCCTTTTGCATAAGTGCAAAAATACAAAGTGTCAGTGTCCCAAGTGATTCCCCATGGGGCTCTAATATGTTTACTAGGTCCTTGTACTACGACATAGTCTGATGGAGTGTCTCTAGGTTGACATTTCTTCCTGCTATTTTCACAGGTTGGCTGAAAACGGTTAAAAAAAAATGACAGTTAAGCATTTCAGCATTCCTTGATCCAGCTCAACGCAATGCTTAGAATTTTATTCACATTTCTTCTGTTGTATGAATATGGATTTTCAGTATTAACTATGGTTTTCCATTATTGATGATCCAAGGGACATCACCTCTGTTATTTTTAAAAAGGAAAAATAAATTACATAAAATAACCAGTTTCTCATACATACATCCACCAGAATAACACTGCTATGCATATCTAATCTTTGAGCATTTGCCTAGTTTTGCATTTTCATAGTTTTGCAGTGAATGGGTATGTCTTGGTGAGTTTGATTATATTTTCCATATTTTGTAATGGCTTCCCAGACATCAGAAACTATGTGTAAGTACTCTCAGACTACTGGGAAATGAGATAAATCTATTTCATCAAAATATTTAAGAAAGATTAAAAAAAATCACTGGAAGATGTTGGTAAATAAGTCAACAAATGCCGATATGAGTGAAGCAATATGTTATGGGCTGGCTCTACATAATAGTCTACACACAACCTGGACTATGATCTTTTCTAAGTGCAAAGCACTCAGAATAGAATTTTAAGATTATTCATGATTACCACTCTGGATTTTAAAACTGTGTTCCTCTTCTTGTTTACTACACGAATTAGATAGCTTAGGTATTGTTCCCAAATTCTAGTTAAGCAACTTTCCCATTCAAGGTATTCACTGAATCTATATTAGTGACCAAATGGTCGCATGTTGGTCATGGCATAATACAGAATTTTACCTAGTCTTTTTGCTAAGATCTTTTCCAGGTTTAAATTTCTAAGATGGACAAGAATAACTTTCAGCAAAAGTAAACTGAAGGTAATATCAGGCATGTTATTTGTTCTAATCACAACACTTCCACAGAGAAGGTCCCCTCAATGACATTTAAAGTGGAAATGAAAGTTTAAGTTTGGGGTGAGGGCACATCAGTGTCAGTGAAGAGACCCAGGACCCCTGAGGAACGTTTTCATCAGAGTGGAAAGTAATAAGGAAAGTGAGTCTTACCCAAGGCTTTTTCGAGGTGAAGTGAGGCTTATGATGGTGAGTACCATGTGAGTTTGATCTTGAGCTCTCTTGACATAATTTTTGAGACAAATTATCAGTAAAGTGGTATGGTCAGGAGAAAGGCATCGAGGAGAAGAGGGAAGGCTAATTTAATTGCCTTTGTTCCTCAGTGACACAGCTTAAATTGAGCTTGCCTTTCTGAGAGCTCAGGGATATTTGCATGCTTGGATTTTCATAAATGGGAAATGAACTCAAAGCTCTTGGCCTACAGAAAATGTATCACTTTATATTTGAAGGACAAGAAATACAAGAAGGAGTCAAGGGAATCTGAAAATTCCTTTTTTCTCTCATTTTCTCCTGACGTTTTGGGGGGATGGTGATCAGACTCAGTTAAGTGTAAAGTAAAATGTAATAAATACCATATAAAAGTTTAAAAAAATGTGGAAAGTCAAAATACATACCCTTAACATATGTTCTCGAGGAACAGCAATGACTTGTGGCTGTAAGTAAAGGAAATCAGTCCACTTCCTGCTGATTCATTTATTAATATATTAAACAAAGACATATTAAAGATGCTTTGAAACTGGTTTGTACCCAGATAAATTGAGGTACTAAAATGTTATGTAAAAGACACTTTGTCTGTATGACCGGATTTACAAAGAATCAGGGAAATCCCAGGGTAGTGATTCTAAGCCGTTCTAGGAAAATAAGGAAAACTTGGGAAATAGCCAACAATATTCAAAGGTTGAAAAACTTCAAACTCTTTTCGCTAAAAGTCTCATAATACTGTGATTTCCTGGAGGTGGACACAATTAAAACATTTAAAAAAGAATTTACGCTCTTTGCTTCCAAATCCTCCAGTAAATTTAGATGTTATTTGAGTTGATTTCTTCTTCATTTCTTAGAGTTTGTTGTCGCTTAAGTCTCTTACCTATGATCACTGTTTGAGATTTTACTAATGTTCAATTGCATCTAAGTAATGAAAAGTTAATAAAGCTATTATAAATATAATGAAAACTATAATTTTGCTATAGAGGTAAATAATTAAGTGTTTGTGAAACACTGAATCATAATTCAGTGGGGTTTATGAGCAATATAAATTTATAAAATTCAAATAAATGAAACATCAATAAATGTGAGCTATTGTTGCATCTTGAAGAGGGAACAATAAATAGCATCTCTTTTTTCTTCTGCTCTAGTTGTAATCACTTAAGAGACGCAAGGGTCAGACATATGGAGATCAAATGTGCACCAAGAATACTGATGAAGCCTAAACTGGAGAAGTTGTCTTTAACTCTGGTAGCTTTGTAAGCTTAACTAGACTAAATCCTGAAATTGAACATGCCCATCAACTTTCAAGCATTACTGGGAACTTAGAAGACATCTCCATAGGGTCCTGCCCATGTAAAGCTTTAAAGAAGATGATGCAGAGATTATGTGTTATCTTCTAGCAGATATATCAGAGAGAGAAGACGAGGCTGGGTCACACTTGTTAATTCTCGTCTCTCAGTCTCACCCTTGAGAAAAGTGACTTCCTCTCGTGGGCAAAAATGAACCTAAGAACAGAAAGAAGTCCATATTTTATGCTATTGGGAGCTTTATTATTATTATTTGCTGGAATTAAAAGGAGATAGTAATAACAATGACCTCTTGAGATTTCTAAACATACTCATATTTGGACTGAGGTAGATCAACTACTTATATATCTTCGGTTTAGCCATGTGGTCTCAGTTTGACTGTTAAGTAAATAGTGATAGGATAATAGCTACTTCCTATTACCTTCTCACATAAGCATTCTTTTAACTTTGTTATGAAAGGATACAACAATTAATAAATGTTTTAGCTATTGTTATTAAATGTCCAACAGCTAGTCATATAACCGAATTCCTTTGTCTGCTATGTGCTAAGTATATGCCAAGAGGAAGGACTGGGATATATGACATAGATGGTAGATTTAACAGTTGTCCCTATAGTCTGTCCTCAGGGGCTTTGTTTGTCTTACATGTTTGATGAGTTTGAGGAAAAAAGAAACAAAGGAGTTAAGAAGGCAGTGAGGAAAGTCTATGCTGCTTCACTAAGAATCGTTCCAATAAAACTCCATTATTCCTCAGGCAAAATTTTGAATAGAGACAACAAGATTGTATTCTGTTAAAAACAATGCTGAAACAGGAGACTTGTCTCCCATATATTTTTTTAAGTGGTAGAGGGAATGAGTTTTAAATGTGCAAAATTATGAAAAGTGTGAAACAGAACACAAAGGTAAAGTATTTCAGGTTTGTTAAACTTGCGATTGTTATTACATCAAACGGCAAGAGCATGACAGATATAGAAATCATCTTTTGTGTTGAGTGTAAAGCTCATTAAAACTAAACAGACATGACATATCCATATTGCTTGGGTAGACTACCAGTGCAAAGGAAATGCTGCATCGGCAATAAAGGTCTAAGATAATTGCTAAGCTAAGTGAGAAGTGGACGCCGTATTGAAGAGAAGTAACATTGCTGTACCATAGACTTTGAAATGGCAAGATATTTGAGGCAAAATTCTAGCTCTTCTTGGATTAAACTATTACTATACTGTTTTACTTCCCTGTAGAAAATCACTTATTTTCGTGTTCTTGATTGTGTAATAAACATTCCAGCATTTATATTAATGTTGATAACGATTTAGAAAGGTTCAAATCTGAGAGACAGAGTCATAAGATTAGTAATGGAACCGAAGAACTCCACAGTGATGGGATGAGCCACCTACTCTATTTTAGGGGTTACTTAGAACCATTTAGCTCCAACACTAACTGACATTTTCCCAGCTCAGTCTCAATCAGTAGATGAGATGATATTTTGCCTGCCATCTCCTTTTCCTTTGTTTTAGACATCCGTTTAAAACATCTGGGTAAAGAAGAGAAGTGTTATTTATGGGGATGCCTCAGAGACTCCAGCTCTTTATAAATATATGTTTATCTTTCAATATACTGCTTTCAATACCTCTAGTATTCATCAACTCACGTATACAAAGAGGTACTTGCAAACACATATTCTTCATAGACTAAAAAAATGACTTCAAAGTTTGAAAGTTTATATATTTTGGATCATTTCTTACTTGGAAAGGGTTGAATGTTACCTTTTGTCCCTATTCAATGAAATCAGATCAAAATATAATGTAATGCCAGAACTGAAATTAATGACACAAGAGTAGAATGTAATTATTTTATTCTTTTGCCCAATTAAATCCTTTGTAATAATGTGGCATGGTAAACTAATGATTTTTTTTCATACACTTTTTTTACTCTTATTTTCTGAATTTGGGCCTATTATTAAAAAGCTTATATATTTGGCTTCCTAAGTCTTCAAATTCAGAAGATTGGGATGATCACCGATACGAAAATTATAAATTATCTTTATTTTTAAGAAAGTTATTAATGTCTGCCTGTTGCAATTTCAAATAGTCATTAATCTAATTATTTAAAAAGAAATAGATCTATGTAGCTATGTGCTCTTAGCATTCAGTCTGCTTGTTCAAATATTTCCTTGTTCTTTACCATTATTAGCTCCCAGATATCACTATAAGCAGAATGCAAAGATAAATCAAATACAACTTCCAGCTTGTGGCCCTCTCCTCCTTCTCTGCCTCAGGAAGAGAAATGCCATTCTTTCAATTTCTTCGGGCTACCCTATTCTAGGTCTTTGTTCCAGGGTCCTTTACTTAGCTTATTAACCTCAGTCTTGTTGAGTATTTTTGAGACGGCTCAGCATCATCCAGCAACAGTGTCCGACAGTACCATGTCCAAACATAAAAATAGTTTGAGATAAGCCTGAAACGTCATTGGAATCTCCAGGGCAGTATCCAGAGGTGATAGGCCACTACTCCTATATACCTTTACTTGAAATGGCACAAAAATGATAGTATCCACACTAAACAGTGAGTAAACTGCTCAGGGAGTTATCTACATTTGAGTGTAATATAAACTACTACAGCGAAGAGTTTAATAGAAAGTGATCCAAAATAGGAGACGCATGTTCAAACTCCAGGGCTATCCCAACTCTTAATATGATCCTTGGCTGTTATTTATTCTTCCAGGTTAAGTTGATTCATTTAAAAAGAGAGGAGAGGTGGGCTGTTTGTAATAGCCATCATCGGGGCCGGCCCCGTGGCCCAGTGGTTAAGTTAACACCCTCTGCTACTGAGGCCCAGGGTTTCGCTGGTTTGGATCCTGGGCCTGGACATGGCACCACTCGTCAGGCCACGTGGAGGCGACGTCCCACGTGCCACAACTAGAGAGGCCCACAACTAGAATATACAACTATGTACCAGGGGGTTTTGGGGAGAAACCCAAAGAAAGAAAAAAAAATAGCTATCATTTCTTGAGTACTGACTATATCTAGACTTCTCTCTGTTATTTATATCCATTATATCATTTACTCTTAATAACAATTGTGTGAGAGATGTATTAATATTATTTCATTTTACATTTGAAGAAACTGAATCCTAGAGCAGCTAAAATAGTCTCATGGGCACATATCTAGTAAATGGTGGAGGCAGAGCACAAATTCAGGTTTGTTTGTCTTCAAAGTCTGTCCTATAGGGATGAAACTCTGGTTCATGTTAACATTCTATCCTTATTGTTTATTAGGGTGGTGTGTGTTGTTAATGGGAAGAAATAAAGGGTCTTGGTACACAGGGTGACTTAGAATCTCTGGCAGCACTTACATCCTTTAAAGTGAGAGAAATAATATATTTTTTAATAGGCTATAAGCTAGATGTATCTTCATCTATATCCTTTCTTTTAGATTGGAAGCTTATTGTAGTCATATTTCTGGAATAAATAGGGTACTGGACTTAGTATATTACAGTGCCTGAAAATAATTTGGGGATAATGGAAAAAGGCAAGGAAATCATCCCTGATTAAATTTGTAAGTGGCTGTCTGGAGAACCATTATAATTTATGAGGATTTGCTGCTCAGAGAGTAAATAATACCAGTGACAGCATTTCCTCAGAGAACAGAAGATCAGATCTGTTGCAAAGTAAGTGCCAATACTTCCTCTCAAAAGCACAGTGGAAGAGACAGAGGTAATAAATGATGCTTCATTTATCTCAATGCTTATGACCCTCCTGGCCGCTTAAGAGCAGAGGGACAGCATTTAACTCTTTCAATGCAGTTGAACAGCTACACCTTCCTGCTGCATATGACAGCCTCACATTCTCAGAGCATAACTGGATGAGGTAAGTTGTCTAGATAAGCGAACCCCACACAATCACACCCGCCATTTCTGACATATAGAGAAATGTTTGCTAATTTCGTGTAATAATCTTTTTCATTTATTTGTAATAATGATGATAAAAATCTTCATGTTATACATTGCAGCAATACTGTGTTCATGTCATTTAGAAGAAATGACAGGTACTTTGAAATTAGCATTTTTGAGTGTCTGGTAATGCCGGCTGCATGTTGAAAATTATAATTTGTGGTCCTATATATCAGAGCTAACCCCCAAATCCAAGATGCAGATTTTAGCAGATTTAATTCCACCTTTAGCTCTCTTACAGCATATAAATTGAAAGCTCGGCAACTTGTCATTCAAATGAGTTATTAAATATTGAGACCCCGGATCTCACCACTTTAGAATCTGATGGTGTCAGCACATAGTAAGAACAATTTATGAAACGTGGAGTGTGATTGGTCAAATAGCCATATACACTGATGTTGACATTTCAATTAACACCTGTTCATTTTTTAATAGGCATTTGTTATATAAAATAAATTATTGTTCTATTCAGCTAGCAATGTCTGGCCCTTATTGGTATCTTATTACACAGCTTTAATAATCATTTGACATTTAGCCTTTCCTAACTAACAATGGAATGCAATAATTCACATCTCTTGGATGGATTTTAAATCCCAGAGGGAAGTCATTATGTTCTACATTCATTTTATTAATTGATTAATTAATCTGACACAAAGTTAGAACTTAGTAGGAATAGTAAGTATCAGAAGATTGATGAACAAAAAGTTTACACGTAACAGGCACAGCAGTGTGTATAGCTATTGTATTTCTTTTTGTAAATTTGTCATATAATGAAATAATGCATGTAACACATCCAAGACAGTGTCTGTAATAACATAGACAATATATATGGTTTCTTTTTACTGCCATCCTTAATTTATGTACTCCTAAAAGTCTATGTATGGAAAACATTTTCTTTCTAGGCAAGATGTTTGTTTTCATGTAGGCACAACAGGCACACCAGAATGGTCTCATTACAGGTATACTATAGTACGTATAGTAAATCTTGTGTATACTCAATTCTATCTGTAATGGCCAACTCGGAAACCCACATAGAAAGTAAGAAAGAATGATCTCCATGCATTTCACTGAGAAAAGAGCATCACAGTGCACTGCTTTCTTGGAGGATAATGTAACATAGGTCCAGCTTTGGAAAGAACAAGAAAAGCATGCTGGTTTCTCATTTTGCATTTCACAACAATTTGTCCAAATTTTGTTTGGTTGATTGCACTCAATTGTCTTGTTTTTGAAAAACAGCAACAGATTAAAAGAAAGCTCTCTGCAGGAGAAAAAACTATGCTTCAGGGAAGAAAGAAGAGCAGAAAAGGAGAGTAGGCATTTTAAATATGGCTAGTTACATGGTTATTCTCTTTGCAATTTGTTTCTTTAGTGCCCAGTGACAGTTTTTTGAACTCACTTTGTTGGCCACAACACTTAACAGATTACCAAGCAATCAAAGCAGTCTTCATCACACAAAATTAGAGTATATTTATTATAAGAAAACAAGATAATAAACAAACATATACACAGAGGTCAGCAACACTTGAGAATTAATTCTACTTCCTCATATGCCATGTGTGCAATGATTCAGGGTAAATGATAATATATTATACTTCAAGTCCGTAACCTTAGAAAATAAAAGCCTAGTTGGAACTGGACTTACATGAGCAAAACAAGCTTACAGTACATGGGACTGTGCTATTTGGCAAGTAGTCAATAAAACTGTACCTTATGACTTTCTCTCCTAAAGGTTCTAATCAAAACAATTTATTTCAGGCATGTAAACTGTGCTTTTCAGACTGTAGCTATTGTCAGCATGTGCAGCAGCATCAGCAATAGCTGATGCAATTTTTGGATTGAGAGTCTCAGAGCTCCCCCATCTGTCTCAGTAATGGCTGGATTTTGTACTAGATCAATACGGCATGTCAGCTATAGTACAAGGATTTTCTCCCTAACCTTTACAATAGCAATTTCCCTGCCTCCAACCTTGCCCAGCATAAAAGCAATATCTGAGGATATTATGCAAAGAATCTGGAGCTGATAAAGCTTAGAGGACATTAGCTACCAGTACACTAATTGCTGGAGGCCAAGCATTCAGACATTATAGCCCATTTGAAATCTTAAACTTGAGCCATGAAAAGAGAACATCTTTTCATGATAGATGTTAACTTGCTTGCTTCTGTGAGCATAGGACAGTGGGTAAAGGCGAGAAAGTGATCTGTAAACGAAGTCACCGTTTCTTTTTGTGTGAGAGTAATCTGGCTGCTCCAGTTGGTTCTCTGAATGTATTTCTCTCTTGTCAGCAGTGGCAGAGGAGAATCGAATGTGATGTGTTTGTCTTAGTAAAAGGTATAACTAGATCCTGGGGGGAGACAAAGTGTTTTGCTTTGTTTCTGCTCCAGTTCTCTACTGAGAAATAAAACCAAGAGGATTCAATTCTTTTCCTTGCAATGGACTTGGAGTTGCCCTGACTCACAGCTCACATCCACAGTGAGCTGATAGTTGTGTATCACTGCCCCTTAGTGGTTGGCCAGTAGCAAACCTTTTTAACACCTAATGAACACCACAGGCTTACAGGTAAATAGAGCATGCAGGCTCTCCTCTTTATTTCTTAGAGCAGCATCAGAGACTTAATGTGCACCCTTACCCTTTTCTAAGGTGATGTTTTGTTTCTCTATGTCAGTGTAATACAGAGGAAAGGACAAGCACTCTGGGGTCGGAAAGACATGGGATTATATCTCTCTGCTATGAGATTTTAGGAAAGTTGCTTAACCCCTCTCTGCTTCTACATTTTTTCCTTCCAAAATAGAATTAGCAACTACCTACCTAAACCAATGCTGTCGGATTAATTGAGATAATACAGGAGAACAAGTTGCAAAGCATCTGAATGGCTTGGCCTCTATGATGATAATTATTGTAATAAAAATTTGTGAAGCATGTGCTTATTTTGTAAGACCAAAAAAATGTGAGCATGTCATGTAAACATCTCTGTCTTCATTACGGAATTACAAATAGAGCCTGCCTTGATGAACAACCCTAGGAGCAATATAACACAACGGTCCCTGCTTTCAGTCCAAATTACGCATCAGTTTATTTGGTGTGGTTTTGGGTTAGATTATGGTTACGTGAAATAGGATTTTAATTCAATTCCTCACACATTTATTGGTAGTCGACTGTTCTGTATAGTCAGTGTGCAAAGAAAAAAATAAATAATACCATCGTTTCAAGAAGCAGTTTGTAAGTTAGTGGAGGATACAGAGATATAAACTTACCTAGATAGAAAGTAGACTCTTCTAAATTAAAGATGTCTAGGAACTGCTATGGAAACTCATTGCTAACCTCAGGGTAGTTTTCATAGAGAAGGTGCTATTTTTAGTGGGATTTGAAATATAACTTTAGAATTGGATAAGCAAGAGGGAAACATCTAAGTAGAGACAATAGACAATAGCAGAGGTAAGTCCTTTTAAAAGAAATGTATAAAGTATGGAGAGATAATTAAGAAATTAGGTGTGGCAAGAACATGAACCATATGTTAGGAATAATAACTGATAAAGGTGAACAGGATGGATTTTGAAGAGCCTTGAGCACTATGCTGAAGTTTCACATACTATATACTATAAGCAATAAGAGAGTCACAAGGGAACATATTTTACATTTTAGGAAATTTTCTTTATTTTGGTTTAAGAAGGAAATAATTGAAATGTGTTTCTCCAATAGCATCTTTTATATCAAAGCTAAATACTTTATACTCATTTTCAAGTCATGCATCGTTATATACAATGTCCACTATGTCCTCTTAGAAATGTTGACATTTTTACTGCCAGCTCTTATCATTCCTTTTCAACAACCAAATCTTCCATTGGTCTATCTTTTGATTCCCCCATTGCTAATGTTAGCTGTATGTGAATATTGTTCCCCATTCCTAAGAAACTGTATTCTGCCCAGAAAATAACTGGGCATTGAAGACACCTTGAATTTTTACTGGGATCATTCTGCATGTGAAGTAAAATCTTTGGCTGTCTTATGAAGATGTAAAAGTCATAAAGTAACACTGAGAGATGAATGACATTCCCCAAAGAGCCATAGGGAGGTATGTCAGCTGAACCTACAAAGATACCCAAATATCTATTTTTATCAACATCATTAATACTACCCAGGTCCAAGACACTGTCATCTCTTACTTGGACTACTGTACTGGCTGCAGCCATTTTTAAACATAAGCCAGCCACCTGAACTTTCTGACTTAAACCTTTCTTTTGATTCCTAACTTCATTAAAAATAAAATCCAAATTATTGTGCATGTCTCATAAGTTCTCTGTAACATTTCCAAACTCGCTCCACCCCATGCTTCAATGCAGGCACTCTGCTTCAGCCACACAGATTTTCTTGTTCTTCTAACAACGAAACCCTTTTTGACCACAGGGCTTTTGTTTTCTCTTACCTTTCCTGGAACATTGATCTCCTGTATATTTGCACGGCTCACATCCTCACTTCATCAAGGTGTTCATTCAAAGACTTCTGTAGGGAGACTGGTCCTGATGATGCAGTATAAAGTAACTCTTGTCCCCACTCCCATTCTCTCTTCTTGATAGCATTAGGCTTTTTTATTTCTTTCATGGCACTTATTGCAATTATAAATTATTGTAACTTTTACTTATTTTTTTTATAGTTTTTCGTATCAGTGAGAGTGGTCTGTTTTACTGACCTTTGCATCTTCCATGCTATAAACAGCGCAGCCATGTGTGTTTGCTAAATACTTGTTGAATAAAGGAATGAATAAATGAATGATTCACTAAAGCCTAAGTTGCATGAGAATAGTAATGAAATAGAAAGCAACTGAGATGCTACAGCTACCAGGGAGAACGAGAAAGAGACGGAGATGACTAAACAAAGAAAGCATGAGTATCACAGATATGAACAATGTAAGATAGGGAAAATAAAGGAGACACAGCTAGTGTCCCAATGGCCATGTTTACAGTCAAGCATCATTTAAATTCAGTGTGCCAGTGCATAAGTAGGAGCGCTAGGAATGCATTCTCCTCCCTATAGGCTCTGGGGAAGCAGCCAAAGGAAGTGTCAGAAGCCCACATAAGCAGCCTCTACAGGTACTCTTGGGTGGCTGGAGGAAGAGGCAATGTGTCCTTATGTAGCACAGCAGTGGCACCTGGAAGGCCAACACTGCATGGCAACATCTCCCAACAGGTCTCATAGCAGAGTTCTGGCAAATTCAGGAGCAGGAATTATCTATAAGAAACCCCGGCATTAGGAGATATGGTCCTACTTTTAGCAAGCTGGGTTTTGGTATCAGGATTCTGCTCTCCAACAGAGACATGAGAGAGGGCAGGCAATGAAATGAGGACCAAAGTCCTGGAAATAAAACAAAGATACTATGCATGTTGCTATTTTGAGAATTCTGTCAGGTGTGTAATTCAGAAACCAGTAAAATCAGAATGAAGAAACAAGATCAGATTAGACCAATAGGTACTTGAGGTGTGTTCAGACTGTTGCTTTAAATATTTCTCTAAACCACTTATTTCAGGCAGATGTTGGTGCTGGAGCTGTCTCTGCAGGCGTGAACCAACTGCCTTAAACAGAGAAGGGGAGAACCACAAAACCGACAATCACGTGGTTCAGGCAAAAAGGGAGCAAATACCTACATTCTAGTCCAAGTTGTTGTTTTTTTGATTTCGGTGGCTAACGGTAATATTGTCTGCAAATAACTAGAGAAAATAACATAAGGTTAACAGTGATAGTCGTTACACAGACTTTTGCACAGACACTCTCATTTGGCTGAGATAACTATAGGAAGCGCTGTGAGCCGGGAAAAGGGATCTGTGTGGCCCAGAATGCTGATGGAAATGCTGATCTATGGAATCTGTGAGAACCGAATGGGATGAATAGTAACACAGGGTATTGCAGGTTTTATGCAGGAAAAAAAATGCCTGTGATTAGAGATAAGTTCATAGGAAATAAAAGAATGTAGGGGCAGAATTACAGACTTGGTACAGGAAAATAGATTAAGGTTGAGAAAAACTAAGATAAAAAGAGATTTGCCAAGAGGCTGAAATGCTTTTAAATCCATTCAAATAACCAACCAGGGGAAGTGAACAGGTTGGGAAGATAAAACAATGTCTTTTAGAGCAAGAGAAAAGATCAGATACAGAGACAGAACACTAAAAAACTGCCTCTATCCCGATTTATAAGTTATGTAGGAATACAAATTGACTTGAAAATGTTCTCAACAATGTACAATAAAAACAACAACCAAACAAATATCACTAATTGAACAAGAAAGGAAAAATCAGAGTGATCTTGGTTAGCAATATTATGCGAATGAAATGGAGGAGTTTCTGCTTAAAAAAAAAGAATTGAGGCCAGTCCAGGGGTACAGCAGTTAAGTTTGCACGTTCCGCTTCAGTGGCCCTGGGGTTCACTGGTTCGGATCCCAGGGGCGGACATGGTACCGCTTGGCAAGCCCTGCTGTGGCAGGCATCCCACATATATAAAATAGAGGAAGTTGGGCATGGACGTTAGCTCAGGGCTTGTCTTCCACAGCAAAAAGAGGAGGATTGGCGGCAGATGTTAGCTCAGGGCTAATCTTCCTCAAAAAAAAAAAAAAAAAAGAATTCATTATGAATCTTGAGTGGAGCATTTAGGGGAGATTTTTATTTTATGCAGTTTGAAGTTTGCATAAAACAGGTACTGATTTTACTGTGCATTTGTGAAAGATGGAATCCAAGACCAAGATCGAATCCTTATGAATCACATTAGAGACAGAACAGCAACCTTCAATTCTGAGAGGACTGGTTGTATTTCCAGTATCTTTATTGCGAAAACACCATTGATTCTGTGTCTTGTCCCTGATGTGGTTAAACATGGAGGATATTAATCTAGAGTTTCTATGGATGTGCTTTGGATATGGGAAAATTGAAGATTTATGAATAACTTAAAACCATAAACAAACTGAAGGAGAACAGGATATATTGCTGTCATCATTTTTTTCAGATTCCTCGACTCAAACATTTCAAAAGCACTGTATAATGATATAAAAGCTTAATCTAAGTGTTTGTAGATCATACCACTTATAGATTACGTACATAACATCACATACATAGACCACATATATGTGTGTATACAAAATGTACATATACATTAGTTGATGCTTTTTTGTGGGTGTGTGAGGAAGACTGGCCCTGAGCTAACATCTGTGCCAATCTTCCTCTATTTTGTATGTGGGATACCGCCACAGCATGGCCTGACGAGCTGTGCTAGCTCTGTGCCTGCGACCCCTGGGCCGCTGAAGTGGAGCATGTGTACTCAAGCACTATGCCACTGGGCCAGCTCCTAATTTATGCTTTTCTATAATCATTTGGTTAACATTCACTTGTATAATAACTTAGGAAATTGGGAATAAATGGTGAATCCACAGTGAACGGGAAATTGTTTTGGTAACTATATACATGATGCAGTAAAGAGTCAGAAGTAAGGGTACTCCACGGATAGACAATTATCTCCAAAAGCATATTTGGAGATGCTTGTGTTTTCTTTCCTTTCCCAAACATTCCAAAATGTATATGATGGCTGTCCCTAATACAACCAGTTTAACTGTTTTGCTCAAATTACAATTCAGTTAATATCTTCATTAATTAAGGATAACATAGTTTTATCATTCATTCAATTATTATTTCAAAAGTTTGAGGTTAAGGTATTAAATGTTTTATGTATATTTTATGTTTCTCTTTTGCTAGATTTTCTTTTTCTTGGAATGACCAGAAATAATTTTCATCCGGAAAAAGCTTGCCTCTGTAAGAGCGTAAATCTCATGCAGAAAAATGAAGTCTTGTAAACCATATAGCTAATTAAACTGAACTACTATTGTGTTGCTGTGGCATGATAATTAATCATAGGATAAGGCTAAAAGCCTAGAATAGAGAAGTTTTCTGCTCTTAGTGCAGTGAAAATGAGTGAAGTGGTCATAGTATTGATTAAGACTTGATGCAGTGGCATCCATTAATTTTTTATCAATTTCTAGACCTAGAGGGTGGGTAATAAGTTAAAACAACTACTACATAAATACATTTGTTCAGAGAAATACCTTGGAATTCTGACATATGGAACAAACATTTTTTATTTTTTATTTTTTTTAAAGATTTTATTTTTTTTCCTTTTTCTCCCCAAAGCCCCCCCGGTACATAGTTGTGTATTCTTCGTTGTGGGTTCCTCCAGTTGTGGCATGTGGGATGCTGCCTCAGCGTGGTCTGACGAGCAGTGCCATGTCCGCGCCCAGGATTCGAACCGACGAAACACTGGGCCGCCTGCAGCGGAGCACGCGAACTTAACCATTCGGCCACGGGGCCAGCCCCTGGAACAAACATTTTAAGACTGGGTCCTTGCCCTGTTTCAACTATAAAATAAGTAACTTAATATCCTCTGAACTGCAGAGAAAACTTAGAATTTTCTGAGGGGTCTACTGAATGTAAGTTGAGAAGATTCTGCTAATTTTGTTACTTAAATATGAATTTGGGCAGTCATCTGCGGACTGTCTCATAGGTTAACATTTTCCCTATAAAACATCTTTTGGTTTTTGAACTCTAAACTTTCTCTTATGCACATATCTCTTAATGCAATGCTTTTCAGCTAGTGCTTAAATAGAAGCAATTTGTATTTGCTTCCAAAATTTATTTCCTCTAAAATAACATTTAAAAAAAATGGCATGAGGGAAAATTCTTGAGTTACATTTCACATGTAATTGGTAAAATGTCATACTTACATATGGAAATTTTGAAAAGCCTTTGGATTCCCAACAATTGGAAAGTGTGTTTTACATGTTGTGGGCTTAAGATAGGCATTCTAGCAAAATACACCATGCGACCCTTCTCTGCCATATTCTTCTCATGTCAACACGCTTTCACTGCGCCTTTGTATTTAGCCCTTGTTTTTGTCTATTATGGTACAATGATTCCTAGAGAAGTCGAGAAAGTATTGAAGAAAATTGCATAAAAGGGAGTAAAGCAGACAAAAAAATTAATTACCAGGGGCTTGCAGAGGGAGGAAAGAATATTTTATTTCTTGATTATGAAAATAATAGTATTATCTTCCTAATTCTTTTCAGTAACGGGTCAAAATCAAGCTAATGAAGGAAAAATGCTTAAAACCTTAAAAAAAATTGCCTGTATTAAGACATCATTGTATGTAATATAGATAATAATGACTCATATCCCAGCATCCTCCTCCTAAGTTATTCTTCAGACCTGGCTTATTTTATTTCTTTCCCTCTCTCCCTTTCTTCCTTCTTTCCTTCCTTCCTTCCCCCTTCCTTCCCTCCAACCCTCCTCCCTTCCCTCCCTCCCTCCTTCTGTCCCTCCTTTCCTTCCTTCCGCCCTCCCTTTCTTCCTTCCTTCTCCCCTTCCCTTCCCTTCCTTTTCCTCCTTCCTCCCTTCTTTCCTTCTCTTGCTCTCTCTCCTTCTCTCTCTCTTTCAATTGTAATTCTGTAGCTTGGAAACAGAGATCCCTATCCCCATCATTGAAAGTAAATTTCTAACTCTTCTTCTGCAGCATTATGGCTATCAAAACAAGGTTCTGTTTCTTCAAAGAAAATTAGTTTCAGTATTTGAATTGCGGTTACTTCTGGTAAATGAACTTTTATAAATGTTTTAAAGTTTATCGTGAGGAACATTTTCATCCAAATAAAGAGAGACTAAACTTTAATATCCACTCTGGCTGGCAATTTCAAAAACAATTTTCTACCGGAAAACTGTTAAGGGCACTCAGTGAATGATATCATATATGTACACTTATGGGTTAATTACATCTTGTAGTACTCAAAGAGTTTTCGTAGCCAGGAATATTAACTTCCTCTTTTCTACATTTATAATGTTCCTTCTGTTTTCTTTAAGTTCTAAATTTAGAGCAGTGTTTCTCAAAATTATTCAGTTGGTTCGGCAGCTGCAAGTCACAGTGATATTTCTGGAACACTATTAAAACACCAAGATACTGAATATAATGCACCTTTAACTTAGAAAGATACAATTTTGTGGTATGTCAGATATCATTTTATACAAATATGAGATCAGTAATATACAACAAGAGTCAATGTTCTAAGACAAATATATTTGGAAGAAAAAAGTAAAAAAATCATTTCCATTGGTATTTTTTCTACAAATTGGGAAAAAACTTATTATTCAATTATAGCAGTAGAACACCTTGACCCTTCACATGGAACATGTTCCATATGATAATTACTTAAAAATCATCTTCCCACATTAACAGACTTTGAAAAAATACCAGGGAAATAAAGAACATTTACATGACTATGATCAACATGAAAATTAGCTGGATATCTGAATGCATAAAATTCATGGCACACTGCAAGATTTATGATCTAAACAGGATGTGTTAAGCAAATATGAGATTAATTCCCTTAAAACTGCTCCTTAATATTAATATTGTCTGCACATTTATTGGGCAATAACTTACAGAAAAATTAATATGATAAGCGGTGATCAAAAAATTTTATCTTTTGGTAAAAAGATAAAACAAAAATCTAACAAATATGCATGGATGCATTAAATAACAAATACATTGTTTTAAAGAAATGTCTCTGTTAGAATAGTGCAAAGAATGCAGAGGAGACAGATTTACATGGAGTGCTTTTTGTGAATTGATTAGTGGTGCAAGACATTCCCAGGTCATCACAGAATCTTAGAAAAATGTTCTGGCAAAAATCTACAGTCCATTCACTTCTAGAAAAGGTTGGTAAATCTAGGAGAATTTATTTAAAGTTGAGTTTTTCCTTTACCAGTAATCTGTATCAGGCTTAACTTCTCAAGATGGTGACCAAATAATTAAGAATGCAGTTCTTGATCACATAGGTAGTAAAGAGATTGATACACAAAAAAATGAGAAGGCTAAGTCTTATATATATACATATATATTCTTTACCACTAAGAACTGATTGATTGAAAAGTATCAACTGTAACTTGGATATCAAACATGCAGAATTACAGCTATTTGGTCTAAAAAAATAACTGAAAGTAAATAATTTAATTTGCAAATGGTGAAGCTGAGGCTTGAAAGGATATGTGACATATCCATGATATCGCTGTGCAATGGGGTCTAGGCTCAACGTCTCTGCCTCCTAATGCTTTCCCTAATTTCTCATACTATAAACACTACAATACAAAAAGCTGTATATTAGACTTTTATATTGAATAATTCCTCTTTCTTCTTCTCTTACCATGTAGAGATTAGCAATGAAAAACTTTTCTACAACTCTGTTGTTCAGAAAATTAGGACTAGAATTTTAGGCAGTCATTTATTCACTTGTAGAGAGTTATTATACACCTACAAGATCCTATAATGCATGAATAGAATTTCTCCAAAGAAGATAGAGAGATGGCCAATAAGCACATGAAAAGGTGTTTAACACAATTAATTACTAAGGAAATGCAAACCAAAAATACAATGAGATACTACCTCACACCCATTAGGATGGCTTCCATAACAAAAAGAAAAGAAAAGAAGTTTTGCGGAGGATATAGAGAAGGTGGAACCCTTATACACTGTTGGTGAAAATGTAAAATGGTACAGCTGCTGTGGAAAACAGTATGGTAGTTCCTCAAAAAGTTAAAAATTGAATTACTACTATAATCAAGCAATTCTACTTCTGGATATATATCCACATGAAGTGAAAACCAGGTTTCAAAGAGATACTTGTACACCCGCATTCAAAGCAGCATTCATTATTCACAGTACCTAAAATGTGCAAGTAACCCAAATGTCCATCAGTAAATGAATGGGTAAGTAAAATGTGGTGTAATGTGGTATATACATACAATAGAATATTATTCAGCCTTGAAAAGGAAAAGAATTCTGACATATGCTACAGCATGGATGAACTTTGAGGACATTACACTAAGTGAAATAAACCAGTCACAAAAAGAAAAACACTGCACGATTCCCTTTAAGTGAATTATTTAAAGTAGTCAAAATTATAGACTCAAAAGTAGAGTGGTGGTCTACAGGGGTTAGGGGGAGGGAGAAATGGAGAATTATAATTTAATGGCTATAGAGTTTCAGTTTTATGAGATGAAGAGAGTTATGGGGATGGATGGTGGTGATGGTTCCATGATATTATGAATGTATTTAATAACACTTAACTGTACACTTAAAAATGGTTAAGAGGGTCGCGTGCTGACCCCGTGGCCCATCAATTAAGTTCGCACATTCCGCTTCAGGGCCAGGGTTCGATGGTTCAGATCCCAGGTACGGATGCGGCGCCACTTGTCAAGCCATGCTGTGGTTGGCATCCCACATACAAAGCAGAGGAAGATGGGCACGGATGTTAGCTTAGGGTCAGTCTTCCTCAGCAGAAAGAGGACTGGTGGCAGATGTTAACTCAGGGCTAATCTTCCTAAAGAAAAAAAAAATGGTTAAGTGGGTCAATTTTGTATTGTCTGTATTTTGCCATAACAAAAGAAAGATTCTATGATGCATAAGAAGAAGCAAGAAATCAAGGAAAACATGGTCTCTGCCCACAAGGAGCTTATAGTTTATTATTGGGAAAAGTTTAATTACAGAAAGAACTAGAATACACCCGTCTAAGATGGGAGACTTCAGTCTGGTGACTTCATTCTGTCACACTGTCTCTTAACCATTAGGAAGGGCTGGTGATCGAGCCCTGTGACAAGTGGCTGGTGTGTCTATCTGCAATGGGCATTAACACATGCATCTGCCTTTTAGGTCCATGGTCCACACCCAGATCCTTTGTTCCAAATGCATATGGATTTGTATAGCCAGATAATTTTACCAAAAGATAATATAAACTATTTCAAAATCTTCTCACAATTATTCAAGTGTGAATCTTGTTTAATAAGCAAACACTTTCCAACCACCTTGTCCTAAATGTCTTCTTTAGAAACACCTGGCATTTTAAAGAGTGAGAATTGTAATGTGGGAATAAATATACACTCATATTATTACATTTTCTTTGTTCTTCATAAATATCTATGAATGTCATGTAAGAGACATTTCTATTATGTGTTTTCCAAACTTAAGAACTGATACACAACCAGGGATCAGAGAATTTTAAATGCAACGTAACTTACAATATTTTAATTACAGACAAGTAGATTTCCATGTTAAAATTCCATTTGAATTTTGACCTCCTCAAAAAGAGTTGCAGGACAACTAAGTACAGGTTACATAAATTCACTAGCAGAGTAAAAGGGAGGGCTAAGACAGTATGTTTTTCAATATATTCAAATTTGGAAGTATAAACTATTCTATGGAAGAAAGCATTCAGAATAGCTTAAACCTTGCATGTTCAGGGTGGAATTGCATTATGTTTCCTACATTCATTTCAGTCCCACTTTCACATTTTTCAAGAGAGAATTATTGGCCACTCTCACAGCGGGTCTTGCTATCTAGATGTCTGATTTCAGCGCTTTCATATGACACTAGCTGGTGTTCTGAGCTACAAAAAAATTGAAACTAAATTTGGGTTACATAAGTAGAGAGGGGATTTACTGATAGGACTTTGATGGGTATGACTTCAGAAGGGCAGTGTGAGGAGCCCTGCAAAACTGTTCCCCAGGAAAATAACCAGAAATGGTGAAAATCATGAAAAAAAATTAAAGTCCCCAGAGATGGTCCTAAGGACGTGCAATAAATGAAGAAATGAAATCTCAGTAAGAACAGCGAGAGTCTGTGGTAGCTGAGCATAGCACGCTACCTCCTACTCCCCTTCCATCAGTATGATGGGAGAGCCACTCTGGGCATATGTCGCCAAGAAAATGGAGGTTTTTCTCTCCTTCCAGCTCCCAATCAAGGGCCACAGTGTCAACTTGAGAGCAGCAGTACACCGGCATTATTCATACCCCTACATCTCTGTGCAGTAGAAGCTGAACTCCAGGTGAGTGCCTCTGGGAGGTGAGGACCTTGTAAGGTAGAGGCTGTACCGCAGACACAGCAGGCCTAGAATACTGCATCTGGAGAATACTCACTTCATTCTTAAGAGGAGGGTCCATGCTGGAAGAGCCAACTGGTGAGAATTACAAGCTGCCACCCACCCTGAGCACCCTACTGGTAAAGCAGGTGTCACTCTGGGAGACGTAGGCCACTATCCCTGCTCCTGAATCAAAGACTTGGCTGAGACAGAGAGATAGGCCATAAGAACAAAGAGTTCTCAAGCTCTCTTCAAAGTAATTGATTTTATTTTGAACAGAGTATGGGGAGTTCAAATCTAAGGGCAGTATCAAAAAGTGTGGAGATTTCGGTGGTAAGCAATTAAAAAGAGTTTGGTAGCTCTACGAGTGCAGCAAGCTGAGCTGTGGGCCAGCTAGTTCACCAGAGAAAGAAAGAGCTGAGAAGAGCCCACCTGGAATCAGAACAAATCCGAAAGACTGGTCTCGAAAACTAACCCCTCGAAGTGAGAATAACTGAAATGTCTATTAACTTATAATTAGAAAATAAAATGCATATTCCTAAAATGGGATAGTATTTTGCAAAAGACTCCTTTCTTTTACAAATATAAAAATATATATTTCAAAAGTAATATACATGCTACAACATGGGTGAACTTTGAAAACATTATGCTAAGGGAAAGAATCAAGTCACAAAATACCACACATCGCATCTTTCCATTTATATAAGCTATCCAGAGCAGATCAATCCATAAAGACAGAAAGTATATTAATGGTTGCCTAGGGCTGGAAGTAAGAGGGTTGGGGGAGTAGGGAGTAATTGCTATTACATACAGGATTTCTTTTTGAGGGTGATGAAAATATTCTAAAATTGATGCGGTGATTACTGTACAACTCTGTGACTATGCTAAAAATCATCAAATTGTATACTTTGAATGAATTGTGTGGTATGTGAATTATATCTCAAAAAAGCTACCAAGCATATAGTATTTAAGTAGACATCTGGTGGTTCCCATTATCACTGGAATGACTGGAGAAACAGGCTCTGAGAAAGATCAGGAAGAAAAGGTGGCTGGGCTACCAGAAACACAGCTGGAATGAATTCATAATATCTGAGGCTACGAATGCCTGACCACTACAATCTGCCCTGCCGCTACCAGTTTCTTTGGATGTTATATGCAAGGATTCCTGTCACTGGTACCACCATTCGAAGATATTTTCTACTCTCCTTGTTATTTACACCATTAGCTCCCACGTCAAAGCACTGGGAAGACTTGCCTAATTGGTTAAGCATACATTACACGCCTGCCCTGGCAGGATGGGTGAATTTTTATAAAGCCTTTTGCTCCCCTGTATTAGAGGTGGGACTTTGGTCCTTATCAGGCAAGAGTTCTTCAAGCGTAGGAAAGGGACTCAGATGCTGGGCAGACAAAGATGACAAATATACACTAATAAGTAAATATAAAATATGCTATATAAATATGTGCCATATTTATATAAATGTAAACTAAAGTGATAATAATTAACACATATACTTCTTACCGTGTATGAGACAAGAGACTGTACCAAGAGCTTCATGAATTTTAACTTACTTATTCTTTGCATCAACTATGTGAAGTAGGTACATTTATTATTATGCATTGTCTTCCAGTTGAGGAAATTGAGACAGAGGCATAATGTAAAGCTTCCATGATCGCTAAGCTAGTAAGTGGCAGAGACAGGATTGGGGACCAGAGCATGTCTGCCACTGGAGACCAGGCTGTACTCACTGCTGTGTTGAACTCCCTCCCTGTGAATAACAAAGGTCTTTTGATTCAACTCAGCTCTCCTAGGTGGATCATGATCCATACTCAGAAATATGCTTTTTCTGCTAGGCATACCACTGAAAGAACCAGATTAATTAGCACTCCATTATTTTACTCCTTCAGGGGCCGTGTTTGAACTTAGGGGAGAGAGTAGGAAGCAAAAGTGAGTCCAATATAGCCTCTGCTCTTAACAAGCTTACAGTATAAATGGATTCATGCTAAATGAGTACATAAAACAAATTAAATGAGGTCTTTATTTTTCAAGAGACGGAAACACTGTCTTCAAAATAAGTGTCATGCAGAAACAAATTATATGTAAAATAAAAGTGTAATGGCTTTGATTCAAGCTGGGGCTTTAAAGTTTGAAACTATACCCACTTAATCCTTTCCCTGACCCTCCAAGACAATTTCTACAGCATCTCTGAGGAAACCCTCAGTTCCCTGAATTTTAGTCTGAAAACCCTAGATTATGATAAATCCAGAGAGAAATGGAGACATAGACTCATGGTGCTCTCTAGGAAGAGAGAGAGCATTGAGTTAAGGGGAATCTAAAAGTGATTTTTAAAGAGAATGGCATTTGAGTTAAGCCTAAACAGATGCAGAGAGGCAGTGATGACAGAAGTAGGAAGGGGACTATTATGGCCATAGATTGACAAGAGTGTTCAGGTAACAGTGGATGATCTAGTTTTGTTTAAACATGGATTATATGTACAAGTGAACTGAGAATTTTGGTCAGATGAATTGATTCAATGTTATGGACCGTGAGTTGCCAATGTAAGGCTTTCATATTAAGCTGAAAAGTAACAAGAAATGATTGTTTGTTAATTAGAGAGTGATATGATCAGAACTATGTTCTATGTTTCTGGATGTTAATTTTTTTTGTTTTTTTAACTTTAGGGTTGTTTCAAATGGTGACAGAAAAGAGAAATAGAAACTAGTAGAAGACTATCTCAGAAACTGCTAATGAGATTTAGTTAAGTGGGAAAGAAAAGAGAAATATTTGCTGGATGGATGAATGGATGAACAAGTTAATAAAGAATGAATAAACTCATGATGCAGCTGGAGTCAGAATCCATATTATTTGATCAGTTTTCACAATATAAGAGAAAAATCAGATGTTGATGTAAACAATTTATTTGAAATGTTGAAGTTATCTAGGGTAACGCTCGTATAATTAGCAGAAATCAAGAAGATGGAAAAGGGAGTGACAATTTTGAGATCAAATAATATATTTGTTTAATCTATTTAGATAAAGATCAGGCATCTTTGAAGTGATATCAAACAGTTGAAATTACAAATCTAAACTTTAAGAGGGACTTTAGATTATAAAATCTGATAATATATACACAAAGAAAATAAATTAAATTGTAGGAATATATTCAGAATACAATCAAAAGAAATTAAGAGAGAGAAGTTCTGAAGAATGAGTTCACCTAGGCCAGAGATAAAAGTGTGAAAAAGATCACAATAATTAGATAGAAGACAAGACTCAAGTTTGCCATGAGCCTAGAAGCCAGAGAACGAGAATCTAACAAATTGATTTGCAAAGTAGGTTGGACAAGAGTACCAGATGTTGCAGAAATTAAGGATTTTATGCAACAAGTGACCAGCTTTGCTTAATAAAGAACGTCATTCGGACTGTTTAAAATCTTTGTCGAAGCACCGCTAACAATGCCCTATCAAAAACAGAAGAACCCCTCGACTTTCAGGCTATGGAAACATTACTTTATAGGTATGATTCACCTAATTGCATAATTTCTTCATTGAATTTATGTTAGGTCATAGGAAATCGACCTAAGAGTTTGGAATTACTCTTCAGTTTTGAACAAAATTAACGTTAACATTATTAGAAAGATACGCTTACACAAATGTTCAGTTTTTTGAAGATATTCAAGAGCAGTGCCAAGGTGTTATTTCACCCGGAGGAGATCTTCTAGTTACTCAAACACAACAGATGTCCAGCAATTGTTCTCAATGATAATATTCAAACTATGATCTGTGGCTTTTATGTTGAGATGCTGAGTCATTCTCTTTATTCTATTTCTTTTTGCTTGAAATAGCAATAATGTAATAAATATCTTCTATTTAGATATGATGCTTTCATACTATTTTCACCACTTAAGGATAATGAAGAAAACCAAAAGAAAACTAAAAATAAGCCATCATATAAAGTTTCTAGGGCAAAAGGAAGAAAAAACAAATACACACACACAAAAGCAGGGCTAAGATTTCAAAATTTTGTTTTCTAGACTATTTTTAGCAGTGTGCAGATAAAGCCAATCTTCCAAGTCTACTGTGAGGACTGAGATAATATACATAAACAAGATCTGCAAATTATAAAATATTGTAAAACCATTGTTTTATTAATTTTCTTAAAATTTGCATAAGGCAAGAGGAGAGAGTACCTATTAATCCAACATAGTAGATCATGAAATAGAAAACAGTACTAACAGTTACTTCAGTTTTTCTTGTAGCTTGTAGTTCTACTTATTTTGTCTTAACTGGCGATCACATTGACCCCATGAAAAAATAAAAATTAGATATTATTATTTTTTAAATTTTTTCAATGGCAAAACTAATATCTATAGGTAGTCATTTTCAAATCTAACATTGTTATCAAGACAGAAAATAACAAAAATATGCTGGGTTGAGCGTCAGTGTTTTGTGCCCCCAAAGTAACTTTGCCAAGGTCACAAATCAAGTGACAGGGATTATACTTTGATCTTTTGCTCTCTATCGTATACAATATTTCTTGAATTCATATCTATGAAAGGATTTCTTCTAGCAAAATCAATAGGTTTTTCAAAACAAAATTATTAAAACTGACTTTCAGACTTTTCACTTAATTCCATAAAGATTCATTGATAGCTTAGGATGTTCAAGTCAGAGGTTTAAGACACTGGTAAATTAAAAATCAATGATGTCCCCACAGCTATCTCCCTTCTTCCTCTAATATCACAGGGACTCATAAGTTAGTAGACGAGGTAAGTATATATAAATGGCTAATAATACAAATCAGACTCACATAAATCGTGTAATAAATATTCAGACAAAATTCTATGGAAGTGAAGGGGATGTAAATGCAAAATTTATTCTGCTAGAAAGTGATGTGTGAAGGGATCTTAGATCAGGTCAAATTTGGTAACGGCCCTGAAGGGAAGTAAGTGTAGATAGGAAGATAATGGGTAAAGGATGTGTATGGCATTCTTCAATAGCCTTACTCAGGTGAAAACTTCAGAGATTTGAGATCACACTCAGAAAACTCATCAGAACATCTATCTTTAGAATTCCACAGGGTGTGTTGAGCAAAGAGAGCACTGCAAGCCGTGGAGAAATAGTTATAGACACCTGTATGTGGCAGCAGTCACATCAAATAAGCGAGTGTGTCTATTGGAAAAAAATCACATTATATAGAGATGGTGTAAATTAATAGCACTTAATTGTGCAACAGAACACTGTGCTAACCAAAATAAACAGTTACATGAATGCCTTGAAACATAAACTGAATAAACTCTTTACCTCAGATCTGCCTCTTTTCTACTAAAAATGAAAGAAAACTTTTATCTGATATCATTGAAGCCTAATTTTAATTGGCATCATTGTAAAATATATAGTCATTTATCTTTTCTTAACCAAGAGGCAAAGGTACATCTTTTTGAAAAACTGGGCATAAATCAGAAAATATGGGGTAGCTGCATACTTGGCAATCGAGAGAACTTGGAAGTATTTGGAGATCTTACATACTATGTCCCAGTTCTTCTGATTTATCTCTGAGGACTTATTAATCAGAGATATATTCTATTTTACGTAGATTTTATATAGTTTGTAAAATTGCAGTCAATCTTATAGAATTGGATTGTAGATTTCTAAAAGAATGATGTGAAAATTAGAATTTAATATTAAAGGACAAGAAATATTCTGTCTTTGAAATGTTATAATATTCTCTCTTCATAAACAACAACTGGCTTCCATAGTATTTGGATGTTCTATGCTGATATTTCCTGACTCTTTTCTGATCTTACTGAGAAACCAATGGTGGCTTTTCCTAAAGTTCCCTTGCATCAGGTGGTTTCTCTGCCCAGTAGCTATTTTGGCTCTTTATTGTCCAATCACATTGAACTCTCTTTCTGACAGTGAAAAACTTAAAGAATATGATCACATGTTTCCTAATTCATTTTTCCCTCCTTCAAGTCTTTACCATTTGCATGATTTCTAATCAGATTACTTTCCACACGTTTTCACTAGAGAACAAACTTACTTATGCATTTGGCCATCATGGACTCACATTCCACTGGTCTCTGATACTTGAATTCTTCCAATTATTCAAGACCTAGTTCTGTTTAATTAGGCCTTTTAAAAGAGATTTATTAACTTATCACTGTATTAAAGGCATAGCACTCTTAAATATTATCCTTGCGTTCAAGGAGCTTGTATTTTAATCAGAGCAAATCAGAAGAATAAAGCAGTAAGTTTGCTAATATTTAGAATTCTTTGATGAAGAAATTCTGTGGCTTGGAAGTGATGGCAAGACAAAGTCATATGAATAGAAGTGGCTATATCTTAAGAGGCAGGGGCCTATTTTCAGGTAGGACCTTAGGCACATGAGCACTGAGTACCCTCTCCAACACTACCCCCAATACTACAAATACTACAAACCTGAGGTCAGTATCCAGTCCTTGCTACTCAACTTACCACAGCATAACACCTATACATTTGAGACTCAAGCAAAGGTCATTATCAGGACGCAGGGGCTCAAGTCATCAATCCCAAGGAAACACATTATCATGTAATAATCTGAGGCATCCTTAAGAGTGATTCTTTCAGAAGCTGAAAAATACATGCTCTTACCAGATGGTCATGCCAGACTGGAGCTGTACATTCACTATAGATTTATTCGTTAATTATTTCTACAAATAATTCCTGAAGTCTGTTATATACTAGGCCTGTATGTCTAGTTATGTCATATTCTGTGCTTCAAATTTTCCCACAGTCTTGATTCATGTGCTCACACATTGCGTTTCAGCTCCTGGCAGCCCTATAAATATTCTAGATACTAAGTTTACCCATAGGATTAACCTTTTCAAAGTTGCCCTGTTTGCTTTTTTCCTTTCAACCCACAAGTATTCTGTCTCCATCACTACCCAGATGAAAAATTTCCAGAGTTCAGAAGCAGATTCAAGTCTAAAGTGTCAGGGCTGGCAGCACATTCAGTTCTAAAGCAGCTTGTTCTGTGCTGGGTTTAGAGTAGAAAGATCAGGACGCCAGAGCTACCTGACGCCAGGACGTTTTAGCTGGGCGATTTTGGGCAAGATAATTAATCTTATCAAATCTGTTTATTCCTCTGAAAAGAAACAGTACTGCTTGCCAGCTCACATGATTTTATGAAAATACAATGAGAAAAAGCATGTGAAAGCACATTGTTAACCATATCGAACAATAAATCTGTTATTACAAATAAAACTAATAATAAAATGAAAAACAATGCTTCTTTTATTCTTCAATTTTTATTTGGGTTATCTATAGCTTGGATCCTACACAATGCCTAGTAGAGTATATAAGCATGTAATTAATGCACAATAAGAATGGTTTCATTCCCTGGGAGATCAAATGAAGTTTAAAATATTGAATTATCTTTTACACAGACAGGACAAGTAAAGGCTTATTTTCTAGGCTCATGATAGAAACAGAGACGCATCACATTCTCTGACATGCAAACAAAAACTTAAGTGTGTGTGCGTGTGTTTATTTGTGTACGTATGTACACATTCACATACTAATCAAAAACTTACAGCAAAGAATATACAAAGTTCCACATTTTATCAGTCAGGGCCCTTGGCAATAAACCAATGACTCATCTGACCTCTAATTTGGCCACTAAGGAAACATATTCTGAGAGGGATATTAGCAAGCATGGGGATTATTCAGAAGTCCCCTGGAATCGACTCTGTGGGGAAGTAAAGGAAGTTGGAATGAGTGGAAGGAGGTGTTGAACTCTAATGCCAATATGAAAGAGAACTTTGTTGATTCTCCAGGGTCTCTGAGATGGAATGAGCCTTCTTAGTTGTCCCACAGAGGAAAGGGGACCAGACTTTATACCATGTGGTCAACCACTCATTGGATGCCTCCAGGAGAAACACTGAACTTGGGCCAGGTCTCTTCAGGGCACTTTTCCAAGAGCGAGTTAGAGCCATCTGGATCCAACACTTCCAGAAGCCCATGGAATTCTGTTTCAGTCATGAACGGAGAAAAAGGTGTCTTATCACAGCAACAAGTAAAGCCCCAGCAACCAGGAAAGCACAGATCCATCTGTTTCACAGAACAAGTGCTATGAACAGCTCCTCCAGGATTCTAAACCACATTAGAGGTTTCAACTAATACTTATCACCAATCTCATTTTTATATAATAAATAGTCACAAAGGGGCTATTCCACTGTGATATTACCCATCAAGATCACGTATATGTAGTAAAAGCAGGCGTATCACAAACTCCCATAAACCTTCTTACAATAGAATTCATCATAATTCATGAAAATATCACTTATTTCCCATCAAAATTATCTAGATATTTTAGAGATGCTGCTTTGTCCTGAAAAATTTTGCTGATTTTATTAATTTTCCCTAATTTTGCTAATTCCAACTGGCCATCTTCCTTGTCAACAATTGTTTTCTAATCCAAAACTATACCTTAGGTTGTACTGTGTCTAGGTAAGGCATATACATGTGCCTGAGATGTATTAAGTGCAGCATTGATAGACAAATAAAATGACAAGGTCTGTACCATTGCTAACAGGGCCAACGTTGGTAAATATTGACTGTACCACAAACAGGGGTGCAAGATAAAATACAGGACACACAGTTACATTTTAATTTAAGATAAAAAATCTAATGCTATTTTAGTGTAAATATATTCCAAATAGTGCATGTGACATATTTATACTAAAAAAAAATTCTTTATTTGAAACACAAATTTAACTGACATCCTGTATTTTCATTTTCTAAATCTTGCAACCCAAATAAAAAAAGAAACACAAATGAATCACATTATATCAGAAATGAAAATTTTGACTTTCCCTTCATACTCTGTCTAGATCAGGGTCTCTCTACCTCAATCCTATTGATATTTTGGCCAGATAATTCTTTGTTGTGGGGGAACTATCCTATGCATTGTGGCATATGTAGCAGTATTCCTGGTCTCTACCCACTAGATGCCACTAGCATCCATCCAGTTGTGACAATCAAAAAATGTCTACAGATGTTGCCTAGTTTTCCCTGGGAGCAAAACAGCCTCTGTGAAAAATCATTTATCTAGATATAAGGATTGTCGACGAAAATAATCCATAACCAATCTATAAATGAAAATTTGGCAGAGTTTACTCTGAGCTGAAATCTGAGGACTGTGGCCCAGGGCCTTTCTTCCCGAAGGAAGAAATGGCACCAAGGAAGTGGGGTGCACAGAGTGGTTATATACCCCCAAAGAGGATGCTTTACATATGATTGAAATGTCCCTCCCACGATAGTCTCAAGATTGCCCTCTCGGTACAGCGATGGACACAGCAGGTAGTGGGTCTGCTATCTTGGAGGGAGTAGCAGGAGGCAAGTCTACTGTCTTCAGCTGGGTGGTCACAGGTGAGCACAGCAATCAGTTCCTAACCTAAGGAAAGCTACTTAATCCTTAAGGAAATGTCAACGTTGGGAGGGGGAGGGAAGTTTCACCTTTATCTCAAGGCCTTTGTTCTTGCCATAGGGAATGTCTAAGCAGATATGCAATGCATGCTCAACGGGCCACGGTCAGGCCCTTTTGGAAAGACAAGGGGAAGCAGAATTAGGTTTACACAAAATGGCTTCCTCATATACTCCAATATCTCTTATTACTTGCCATTTTTGTTTGTCAGGATTAATGATATGACTGATTTCATCATCAGGATTATTCAGGCCAGATCTTTCTCTTTTAGTTAGATAATTGCAGCAAACAAACGAAATCAATGACCCATGTGGAGTTATTTAAATTAGTTGCACTTTATTCAGTGCGTAACATAAGTTTCTAGCTAATCTATTTGCTGATATATTTGATTGCCTAAGAGCAGACCATGAAAAAGCCGTCTGTTGTATGATACTACGCGGAACGCTATTGACTCAATACCTACTACCAGAGCAATTCTAGTTCAAAATATTTAGCCTGATAGAAGATGTTTAAAACTACATGAGATGCATGCTCCCCATGCTTCTGCATGTACACGTGGTCTACTGAGATGCAAATAGGCTCTTTTGTGGCTCATTTGTTTTGGCTTCAGCCATATTAAAACTTCTGTGGTAATTTAAAGTGCAATTTAAGATGATTGAAATAACAAGAATGCCTGCTAAGGTCTGTTTTAATTCAGTGAATAAAACAACTGTGGGATAGAAGCAAGGGATAAGAGGGGGTTCGTTCCCATTCAAGTTCCCACAAAAGGAGAGCATGTAAACTGCAGAGCAGAGACTTTGTCTGCTTCCCTCTTTGCTTTTTTTCCTGAACCTAGAACAGTCGCTGGCCCATAGTGGGTGCTAAATAATATGTCCGCAGTGAATGAGTGAATGAATGAATGAAAGGTAACAACAGATGGAGCTGACATAGTCATATGTGATATCATTGATTAGGCACACTGTCCAATTAGAGATAGTACACTGTTTAGCAGACAGCATTATCTTGCTTGCAAGGTTGTACTGATTAAAAGAAACATAAAACTCTTAGCATTAATATGTTTAATAAGCAATTAAATTCTTATTAGAATTAATATTATCATTCATTAAGTCATATGCAGGGCTCTAATTTCAACGAGCCAAGCTAAGTTTGATAAGTGTTATTTTGTAACTCCTAGAATTTAGGAGTATGAATAGATAAGACATAAAATATCACATGCATTTACCCACTAATGACTAAGTAACATGTGAAAATGTAAGAGAGGGAGAGAGAGAGAAAAGGGAGAAAGTGAGAGAGAGAGGACTAGAGAGAGAGAAGAAAGTGAAAATTTAAGAATGAAGTTAGTTATTTGAGGGGAAAAGTCATGTGCTTCATGTTAAATATTGCAATAAAACGGGATGAAATTTTGCCTTAAAAATACCCAGACAACATACTGCTTTCTATTTTCCTAAGGCTGATAAGATTTTGGGAGTGCCTAGCAATTTTGTATAATATAGCAATTAACTTTGCTCTAGCCTTAGGTATATTAAAGGCAAGTAATTTCTCAAATACTGATGTTAATAAAGTTGATGAAGCCTGTTCTATCATTTTGAAAACATCTGTTGGGGTATAACTAATTGGAATAAGAATAGTGATCAAAATTTCTGAAACATCTCCTTCATATTTTATTATGAAGAAGCAATTATCCTATAGAAATGTAAAATACATATAAAGCACAATTATGGGTTTTTTGGTATTCAGAATTCAGTACAAATATTCAGTCAAAGACAAAAAATTAAATGTACACAAATGGTTTAAAAATCCCAGCTGCTGTTCCATTTTCCCTTTCACATATAAATTAGAACAGGCTTTGGATATTTTCAATAGCAGAAGAGAAAGTGTCTTCCTACCCAGACACTAAATTTGTGTTTTTATTTTCAGCCCAGCACTGCAAGATAGTACTAACCTAGGAGAAAGGCAGAATGGTACGAAATCAGGCAAACCTCCCAGTGGTGCCATCTTGTGATAATCTCTTAAACTCTGTGAGCCTCAATTTCCTTATCTGTAAAGTGGGAGTAACAGTGACTTCTAAGATGAAATGAGGTGATGTTTATAAACTGTTTAGGATCATATTTGGCACATAGCGACTGACAGGAAGGTACTGTTATGTGGTTTTCCAAACAATTTCAATCCAGACATGAAAATATCTCTTAATTTAAAGTAAACACTTTCTGCTATTGCATAAATCCTTATGGTTTGATATATCCAAGAGTGTCTTGGGTTTTTTAATTGTATGGTAACTCAAATATGAACTTAGAAATATCCAAGGGATCGATGTTGCTGTTTTTTGTACCCTAAATGAGTTCAGGTTGATACATTTAGCTCAAGATAACTTGGATTTGTGGAGCATGCAGCAAGTGCCAAAAATCATGCCCAGGGCTATACAGAAAAAGATGAGGAAAATTCCATTGAACACACTGTCTTGGTGGTGAGACAAAAGCAATCATTTTACTTTAAAACGTAGGGCAATTTAGCTTTGCTTTTAGCAACCTCTTCTCTCTAAACTAGAAAGCCCAAACCCAGGGATTTACCTTTGCATACCCAAAAGGTACATTTGAATGTGTATGTGAGCATATCTGTGTTTTTTTTCTTATTTTGTTTCCTTAACAATGGAAGCTATCTTTCCAAAGATGAATGTTATCTCTACTCCTAGAGCAACTGATGAAGACAGAGACAATTTTTGAAACATCAATTATTTCTCATCCAATTGCAAATCAACAACTGCATTCATTTAATCAAGCATTTATTGAGCATCTACTTAGAACTCCCAATAAAAGTTGGGAGATACAAAGATAAGCAAAACAGGCGTGACTCCACCCTTTCAGAGTTTGGACTCATTGGATCGACAAATATGCATCATATAAACATGCACATATATTCAGATACGGAGATATACATATTTCTCACACAGACCTTTCCTCTACGTTCATTTACATTAATGCAAAGATTACTTTCCATCTCATAACTTAAAATTTTAGAGAAAAGGAAGAAAAGCTAAAATGTTCGCACACACTCAGGATGTCTTTGTAAGTTTCTCATGAGAAACGTCTATTCAGTTGTGCAATAAGTATTTATTGTATAGCTTATGTTTGCCAGGCACTTTGCTGAGTACTGGTTATAAAGAGAGAAAAAAGATCCTGTCCTTGGCTCAAGTTGATCTCAGTCTAGGGGCACATACCTCCTGGTAAAGAAAATTTAACCTCTAGTTTCATGTTTCTCCCTCATCTCTATCACCTCTTTTTAACATAAGTGTTCTTATATAACACTCAACTCTTGAAAGTCACTGGTTTTGAAGAGGGAGCTAGACAATGAAAATGAGTAAAGGCAACAAAATGCTAGAGGTCTTATGTAGAAACTTTTACAAAATTCAGCAGGGTCACAAGGGTTGGCTTGAATAATTTTATCTTGTAGAAGGAAGATGTTCAACATACCTGAAATAAATAAACAGACCTTTGAAATAAACTCTGAGAGGTAAGCAAATATTTTAGCCTACTTTGTAGGCTATTGGTAGAGAAGGGGTAGGCATTTAGAAAGTGGGGCTTATGCTGTACAGGATACAAAAAAAAAGTGAAACAATTTGGCACTTTCCAGGAACTGTAAGTGGTCTGATGTGAGTAGAAAGCAATTTTTAAAGAGAGTGGAGAAATAGACATGAGCCTGATTTACACACACACACCCCTATACACACACACACACACATTTATACAATGGGTTGAAGAGTGTGGGCTTTTTTGCGTGGGTGATATTAAATTGTTTGAAATTGGTAATAAAACAATTAAACTTGTGTTTTTGAAAGACTTCCATTGCAGCAATGTGGAAATTGCATTAGAGGAATGTAAGATTGCAAACCAGAATAGCAGATGATGCTAGAAATAGTCCTGATGAATGAGTCCATAAGAATATCAAAGAGGGAAAAGCCCAACTTTCAGAAATCCAATTAGCTGTATTCATACACAAATGTAATAATAAAAATATTTTGTTCTCTTAGACAGAAAAGTACACTTGATAGTCTTCCACAGCAGATCTGACATTCAGAGGCTGAGAGCCTGACATATAGAATTTGTAGAAACCAGTTCTCTGATTTCTGCCTTTGCCAATGTAAAGACAGAATGTAAAAACCTTTGCCAAACACTCATTTGAACCAAACTTTGCCTGTTAAACATCTCAGCTGAGAAATGTCTTGTTATGCTATCTTCCTACTCACAGCTTTCTAAACAAAAGGTCAAATATTTTATTTTTAAGCTGTCACGTAGCAGATGCAAAGAATTTTAAGTAACTGGCAGCTTGTGCATAAAATGTTGAGTCTTAAAGGTATCTGCTTATACTAAGGCTAATAAATATGTAAATTTGTCAGAATGTGAATTTTGCTTACTTATCAAGATTCTTGGTCTGTTTAATCCATAAGATAGTAGAATTCTCTGAGCTATTTTTCTCGCTATATTAAGTGTTCTGAGACAAATACTAATTCAGCACAAAGATAATGATTCCAAGAAGTAAGTCCAAGAGAAAAAGAAGTTTGGATAGAAGAGAAAAAATTGTTAAATATCTAGTGATTTTGGAAAACATTTAAAAAGTATAACAAGGCTTGAACACATCCAAGGCTATTACTTGTAGAGTCAGTCTTTAAAAGCGACCAATTGTTTTAAAATTAGTCTCTTCTGCTTCAATGATTATTAGAAAAACTTAAAAGACCATTCCTAATTCAGGATCAATGTCTCGTAATCTGCGCATGTAATGTGAGACTTGACCCTGTTCTCAAGGAACAACTGTAAATAGATACATGAAACCCTCACTCATTAAAAAACTAAAAGAAACAGAAAAAATGTAGGTTTATATGGCAAAAATGTAGGCAAAATAAAAGCAGTAGTGATCATTTTTTCCCCCAGCCATTATTATGGTCAGTTGTTAATTAGTAAACTCGTGGAAACCAAAATAACCCTGCCTCTATTGCCAAATATCTTATAGTTTCTTTTCATATTTCAGCAACGCTTCTTAATCCTTTTCAATACCATCTATTTCACCAGCATTGGAACTCACTGCTTTTCCCTGCTCTTCTTTACTGTTTTTTTTTTTTTTTCTCTTTTCTCACATTTTAAAAGTACACAATTGGGGCCAGCCCTGTGGTAGAGTGGTTAAGTTCACACACTCTGCTTTGGCAGCCCAGGGTTTCGCTGGTTTGGATCCTGGGTATGGACCTAGCACCACTCATCAAGCCATGCTGAGGTGGCGTCCTACATAGCAGAACCGGAAGGACCTACAACTAGAATATACAGCTATGTACTGGGGGGCTTTGGGGAGAAGAAGAAGAAGGAAAAAAAAAGATTGACAGCAGATGTTAGCTCAGGATCAATCTTTAAAACAAAGAAAAGAAGCAAAAACAGAAAAAATAAATAAAAGTGCACAATTATAGTGACTAACATTTCTTTTATAAATATATTGCTTGGTCAGCAGTCTGATTCAGTCCACAGAATCAGAGGATTTCATTTAATTTTGGAATAGAATTCTACAATTTGTTTAATATAATTATGTAGTTGATGCCATGACTCCATCCACACCAAAAACTCACTCAAGGAAATCTTTGTCTTTTTTCTTCACCTCTGACGACAGCAAACTTAGTATTTCTGTCAAATTAGTCAATTCCACCTTAGAATACTAACTGTTAGAAAGCTTTGCTCATGTAGAAATGAAATTGTTCTTCCTATATCTTATATACTGTGTTAGTCTGTTCGGGCTGCCATAACAAAATATCACAGACTAGGTGGCTTAAACAAGAGAAACTTAATTCTCACAGTTCTAGAGGCTGGAAGTCCAAGATCAAGGTGCTGGCAAGGTAGGTTTCATTCTAAGGCCTCTTCTCTTAGCTTGTAGGTGGTTACCATCTTACTGTGAACTCATAGAACCTCTTCTTTATGTGTGCATGGGGAGAGAGATAGAGACAAGGAGAGGGAGAGAGGGAGGGTGAGCTCTCTGGTGTCTTTTATAATGGCACTAATCCTATCGGATTAGGGCCCCACCCTTGTGATCTCACTCAACCTTTATTATTTCCTTACTTCAAATATAGCCACACTGGGAATTAGCATTTCAGCAAATGAATTTTTGGGGGAACAAACATTCAGTCCATAACATAAACCATTTTGACCCCTTGAGGCCATATAGATAAGTCAATTTTAGATACCCTATAACTACAAGAATCATTTGAAACAACTGATCCTATATTCTTTGGTTTTCACGCACCTCCCAGTAGCTACCATTGTTCTTCCTAGGATAGCTCATTGGTCCGTTTCCTTTAGGATTAGTTACTGATTCACATGATTCTTTTCCGTTTGAACAGCCATGAAAGGTTCTGAACACTGGCCTCCTCTCCCCATAGCCAAGAATATGTAAATACAACAGAAAACAGGTTCGTGAATTTTCCTGAGACAACGTTTTACAAAAAAACAAAATATTTCATGGAAAGTAATCTAAAAGAAAGATCCCCTTGCACTGTATAAAAGATTAAGGTGCCATGTCTTTGGAATATTAATGAGAAAAAGATGAAAATGTTCACTCTGAGAAGCTGTTTTCTTCCACCCCAAAGTTGGTAGCTGGCAGTCTGGCATATTAGTTTACATCCTGGACATTAAACAGGGGCTATAAATATCCCTAATGGGGTTTTCAATAGTTTTGTTTATCTCCCTAAGGACAGAAGAAGCCTGCTGCTTAGAAATGTCAGATCTTAAACCTTGTTTCTGTGAATTGTTTTTATTTATGTTCCATCTTGTGTTTCTCTGACACACACACAAAAGTCAACTTCAAGGAGCTATTTGTCATATTTGAAATTCTTAAGTAGTTAAGCTTTAGTTTGAAGAACCACCTGGAAAAGCTCAGACAGGCAGTACATCCAGCACATTAAACCCAGACCATGAATATCTAACATTTTTCACAGCACAATTTTGTATTCCAGAAAACCAAAACCAATCCTGGCATCATACAACATCATAAATTTAGTGTTATATCATATAACATTATAAAATATTACTTTATTCCTGTTCTACTGTGAAGTGATTTTGTTTGTGCTTACTCTTGTATTATTTCTAATAACTGAAGAAATTCCATGATATAGTTAACTACTTAACTTTTCATATGCAGAGATTCTGGGTAATGAATAAAATTATTGCTGAATCTCAAACAACAACAAATGTGCTTTGTTCAAACATCATCAAAGGCACGCTTATTTTAGTTTAATCTGATGCCCCCGTTCATATTCTCAGATTGTAACAATCATTAATATCCCTGATTTATCCTCTTTGATAGAGTTGCTTAGCTTAGACATAGAGTCACAGAATATAATAGTTGTAAGCACCTTGGAGTAAACCTTCAAATATCTAATCTTGCAGAAGTGTCTTGAAAAATGAGGTCATGAAGCTAGTGAGTAACAAAGCCAAGGAATGGATGAACCTAGCGTTTCTATCTGTTAATACAGTAATCTGCCCTGGGCCCTGACCCCAAATTTCTAATCCCCATTATATTAGTTTCTTTTCTTTTCTTTTTTCCATAATTACTAAACACTTTCTAACATACCATAAAATTATTTTTATTGCTAATTGTTATAGTCCTTTTCCCCTTCTAGAATGTGAGTGCAATGAGGCAGGGCTTTTTTATATGTCCTATTTACTAATATATTCCAAATGCCTAGTAAGTGCTCAATGAAATATTTATTTAAAGAATGAATGAGTGAATAGTGCCTAAAAATATCCAAAATTGTAGGGACCATTCATTTTTTTATTCCATATATATTTATTTGGTGGCTATTTGTTCCAATACTTTAAGATAATAAAATCATTATGGCTGCCTCAATCATGTGCTTACAATGTATTGAGAAGGCTCAATATTATACAAGTAAACACAACAATTAATAAGCAATTGAAATTAATAATTAGTGAAATGAAGACAAACAACAAAATAGTGGGGACTAACCTCAGATTGGATGATCCAGAAGGTTAAGGATTGAAGAATGAAGAAGTGATACCAAAGCAAAAGAAGGATGCGTATCAGGCTGCATGGGGTTCAAGTTCTTAAGGTTAATTCTGTACTGCTGTATTTAGCTCTCCACATGTGTAAAGTAGTGTATTTAAAACGTTAAGTATGTTATCCAGCAAACATAACAAATAGAATGAAATAATACGAGTGGAAAGTAGATGATTGTGTAGGATGATTCTCTCTTTATTTCCTGTCCTCTCAAGGAGATTTCTCTCTTCTGCATGATCTATCTAGAAATTAACTAATGGTGTTCCATATCATCATAACTCCCATCAGTTATTTAACATTTTGAATCTCATCGTGATGTCATTTTTTAAAAATTCTCCACTGTCTCATTTACTTCATTCTCATTTAAAAACACTTATTCTTAGGTTAACATAGTAGCTTACCTCATACAACTAATACCCAGGGCAGAGACAGGCAAATACTTCAGATATTGTTGCTTTTAAAATACTCCTGGGATAACTTTGGATATGTTGTTTGTTTAGTTAAGGAGTGAGAGTAGTTACTAATTTCATCTCTTAAAAAGTGTCTAGCAATTGGAAGATTGGATTCTGAATATGTTTATATTAACTACCTTACATTTTAAAGACTTCTTGTTTGTTTGAAATATAGGAGGAAGATATGATAGACCTCTAATGTTTTTGTGTAGAGGAGAAAACACAGATTCAGAGGTTAATTTGCTTTTCCAAAGTTACACAGCTGAAATTAAACTCAGGTTTCTTAACCCCTAAAACAGGATCCTTTTAACTGAACTTTATATCATGAGGTAATTTTATAGTGGATGGGAGGGAAGAAAATGCAGTAATCATCAATATCCACGTTTGGGTAGAATCGTGAAACATATGTTGTCTATGAAGCAAAATTCAAGCATGGAAACAAAATGGAAAAAGAGTAAGATTTCTTTGTGATTACATCTATGTGCATCAGTAAGTTAGAAGGAATGTTTTATATTAGAAAAAAGAAAAACAACAAAAGTCAAAACAAAAAACAAAAAAACGATTGAAAAAATAATAATAGTTTAATCTTCTGCACTCTCTCTCTTTCTATATTTGATTTCACTCTGATGGGGCTTTCTAAAGTTGAGGTATTTGCTTAGCAAATATAGAAATTTATCAAATTTCTGAGATTATTTTAAATGAAAACTTGAAGAAAGTGATGTATAAGACTGTTTAGAAGAAATGATGAATACATAAATAAAGATAGGAATTTCATCAGACTTTATGAAAACATAGTCACATCAGAACAGAAAAAAATCTAAATTAAAATCTAACAATGGTTAATCCACTTTCTAGTAAAATATAAGTAATATATTAGAAATCATTTCACTTATACGTTTACTCCATACTAATACATAATGGACCCTGATGATTTTGGCCAAATCAAATTTAAGATCTCTGTGGCTCAGTTTATACAAATGCAAATATTGATCCAAATTATTCTATATCTCTTCAAATTCTAAAATTATAAGGCTGTGTAATATAACTTATAGATTTAAAAAAAGAAATTCTTCATCTATGACACAGTCTCCATAATAGACCAGTCACTTGAAACTCACACTTGATCATTTGCTTTATTATTTTTCGTTGAGAAGTCTTCCTGTACAAATTATCTGGTTATTTAGAACTATACAGATGGAAAACCAGTTATGATGATATGCGCCAAGAAAATTTGGTCGAGTACTTTTCTTTCATCAGTAATTAAGTAGACTTGAAGTCTTTGCCAATTTGGATCAAGTAAAGGGGATCAACCAACACAGAGTGAGATATAAGAAGAGTGAATCTCACAAATAAAATATTTGGATAGGAAATGGATGAATATACATTTACTTCAAAAAGATTCTGGCTAGTACTTTGAAATATGGAAAAGGGGCATTAAAAAAGCAAACTAAAGACAGTCTCCATCATTCTGATTGTTTTAAAAATTACTTATTAAAGAGAGAGAGAGGGCAGGGATGTGCACTAGGATTTTAGAGATTGGTGTAGAAAAGCAACAATGAAAACAGCAGCAAAAATAACAATATCCACAAAACGGATATTATTATATGAATTTTTGTTCCTGTAAGAATGAGTATAAGTAAATAGAGGGGCTAAGAAGAACGACAGTAAATATCTTGGAAGAAAAAATGTCAGTCTAATAATCTATTGTTCTTTTTTTTTTTTTTAAAGATTTTATTTTTTCCTTTTTCTCCCCAAAGCCCCCCGGTACATAGTTGTGTATTCTTCATTGTGGGTTCTTCTAGTTGTGGCATGTGGGACGCTGCCTCAGCGTGGTCTGATGAGCAGTGCCATGTCCGCGCCCAGGATTCGAACTAACGAAACACTGGGCCGCCTGCAGCGGAGCGTGCGAACTTAACCACTCGGCCACGGGGCCAGCCCCTCTATTGTCCTTTTAAGGAATTCAAATTCCTAGGCACACTGTGGCTCTGAAAAAAGAAATCACGTGTTTGTTTTAGATACTAACATTTTTAGGTTGCCATTTTACAGTAGTATGCATTACTGTGATAGTTTTCAAAGACTACCATAACAAAGTCCCATAAATTAGGTGGCTTAAAACAATAGAAACTTATTGTCTCACAGTTTTGAAGGCTGGAGGTCCAAAGTCAAGGTGTCGGCAGAACCATGCTCTCTCCAAAACCTGTAGGTGAATTCTTCTTTGGCCCTTTCTAGCTTATGGTGGCTTCCTGGCAATCTTCAGTGTTCTTTGGCTTGTGGATGTATCACTCCGATCCTATATCTTTACATGGTGCTCTCTTGTGAGTCTTCACATTGTCTTGCCACTATGTGTTTTTGCCTCTATGTCCAAATTACCCCCCTTCATTTTTTTTAAACATTGACACCTGAGCTAACAACTGTTGCCAATCTTCCTTTTTTTTTTTCTGCTTTTTTTTCTCCCCAAATCCCCCAAGCACATAGTTGTGTATTTTTAGTTGCGGGTCCTCCTAGTTGTGGCATGTGGGATGCCGCCTCAAGCTGGCCTGATGAGCAGTGCCATGTCTGCGCCCAGAATCCGAACCAGCGAAACCCTGGACCATGGAAGTGGAGCGTGTGAACTTAACCACTTGGCCACAGGGCTGGCCCCAAATTACCCCCTTTTATAAAGAAAGAAGAGAGATCTAAAATCAATAATCAAAATTCCACCTTAGGAAACTGAGAAAAGAAGAGCAAATCCAAAGTAAGTAGAAGAAAAGTAATAATAAGAATTAGAGCAGAAATTGATAAAACTTAAATCAAGCTATCAATAGAGAAAATTTGTTGAAATCAAAAGCTGGTTCTTTGAGAAGACCAGTAAAATTAATAAGCCTCCAGCCAGGAGAAAAGCCTCTAGCCAAGAGAAAAAGAGAGAAGACAAAAGTTACTAACGTTAGAAATAAAAGAGCAGGCAGTACTACAGATTCTGTGGCCATTAAAAGGATAATAATGGAATAATATAAATAACTAACAGATTTGATAATCTAGATGTAATGGACCTATTCCTTGAAAGACACAATTTGCTAAAACTCACACAAGAAAATGTTGACAATCTGAACCTTCATATTAGATTTATAAGTGATTTATCCATCATCATTACATTAGACTATTCTAAATTTAACTATATATTTACCTTTACCAGTGAGATTTATAATTTTATATGTTTTCATGTTACTTAGTGTCCTTTTATTTCAACTTGAAGAAATCTCTTTAACGTTTCTTTTAAGGCTAGTCTACTAGTGATGGACTCCTTGAACTTTTGCTTGAAAACTCTTTATTTCTCCTTCAATCTGAAGGACAACTGTGCCAGGTAGAGTATTCATAGTTGGTAGTTTTTTTCTTTTCAACACTTTGCATATATCATGCCACTCCCTTCTGGACTGTAGAGTCTCTTCTGAAAAATCTATTGATGGTCTTATGGGAGTTTCCTTGTATGTAGCATGTTGTTTTTCTCTTGCTGCTTTCAAGACTCTCTCCTTGTCTTTAAACTTTGACAATTTAATTATAATGTGTTTCAGTGTGGGTCTCTTTGAAATAATTTTATTTGGAAATCTCTCGGCTTCCTGGATGTGGATGTCTGTTTCTTTCCCTAGATTAGGGATGTTTTCTGCCATTATTTCTTCAGATAAGCTTTATGTCCCTTTCTCCCTCTTCTCTCCTTCTGGGATTCCTATAATGTGAATATTGGTCAACATGATTATGTCTCATAAGAACCTTAATTTATCTTCACTCTTTTTCATTATTTTTTGCTCCTCTGATTAAATTAATTCCACTGCCTTATCTTTAAGATTGCTGATCTTTTCTTATGTTTGATTAGTCTGATATTGAAACTTTCTATTAAATTTTTCAGTTCAGTTATTGTCTTCTTTAGTTCTGTCACTTCTGTTTCATACATTCTTATATTTTCTATCTCTTTGATGAAATTCTCAGTTTGTTCATTCATTGTTCTTCTTACCTCTTTATGCCCATTATTTTGAACTCTTTATCACATAAATCACTTATCTCTATTTTATTAAGGTCTTTTTCTCAAGATTTACTTGCCCTTTCATTTGGAACATATTTACCTGTTTCTTCATTTTCCTTGACTCTCTTTGTCGGTTTCTATGCATTAGACAGTACAGCCACCTCTCCCAGCCTTAATGCAGTGACCTCATGTAGGAGATTGACTTTATCATTTAACTCAGCTGGATCTCTTTGTTTTCTCTCAAGCTTTGTGATTATCCAAGCCACCTTCTTTGTTCTCAGTGGTTGAGGTTGTACCAAGACCCATTTCAATGTGGGTATTTTCTCATTCACTCAACTTGCAGGAGGCACCCAACTAGTCTCTGCATTTCTTTCAGAAAGAATTGCTCCATGTATATCTGTAGATTCTGTGTGTCCATGGGAGGACATGAGTTCAGGACCCTTCCATGTTGTCATCTTGGACTTAAACTTTTATAAAATCTGACACTTTTCTAAAAATTGCTGAATATTCATTTCTGGCATGAAGATGGATCTAAAATTATTTTAAGCATCTCAGGCAGACCTAAAACTATTGTACCTCTGTATCAACTGTCTTTTCCTAATTTTCACTGTGGTGACAAAAAAAAATCCCCAAATCTCACTGATTTGTAATGATAAATGTTTATGTCTTGCTTGCACCATAAGTTGGCTAAAGTCTTGCTCCATGTGTCTTCATAATGGGACCAGAGCTCAAAAAGCAGCCTCTCTTTGAGCCATGCTTTTATTGTGGTCAATGGGAAAAAGAAATGGATGAATGCTAAATGACTATTAAAAGCCTTCATGAGAAACAGTCATGTTGTACTTTTTGTTACAATCTACTGACCAAACAAATTATATGAGCAAATTAGATATCAATGGGGTAGGGAAGTATAATCTGATAATAGAAAGAAGAGGTAAATATTTGAGCAAATTAGTAACCACCATTACTGCCACTTTTCTATAAAACGCGTAGAGAAACAACAGAGAAAGTATATTTTTTCTTACCACTTCAGTGTGGTGAAACATCAAGGAAAATCAAAATGTTTGCCCCCAAATTTAAAATAAAAGTAATTATAAAACAAAAACAGAACTCAACCTAAACGAATTGTTTTGTGGACCAAGAAAGTATCTAAGCAAATTGCAAACTGCTGTTCTTGTAAGAAATAAAGTGCTGAACATAGGGTACTTACATGGGTACCTTTTGAGTAAGTGAAATCGAGAAGTAGATTACATAGAAACAAAACCATCCAAGATGATTTACTGTTATTGAAATGTTATGCTTAGTACTTAAATTGAACTTTTTATTATATTTTATTTTGTGTATCCCACCCTCTTTTTATTCTCTTGACACATATCATTAGCCCTTTATAGTGATTTTGGCAATTGCATTTTTCAGCTATTCTTAAGTATTTAATGCTAAACTTGTCCATAATCAAATGGTTATGCCTACACTATTGACTTCTTGAGCAACACAAATCAAATTTGGAGCAAAACTTGGATTAAGTTCATGCAACAAGTATGGAAACTGAGAAAGTAAAAACTGTGCATCAAATGCTCTCAAGCCATCAAGAGTTATGAAGTCTTACCTGAACATTTTTAAGTCAAACTCAGTTTTTAGTTATGTCAGTTCACATATTGTTCATACTGTCATACTTCTTTGTTTGATTATTAAATAATCTTTCTTATTACTGAAAATAAAATGGACTACTATTATAGTAGGACTGGCAGCACATTGAAAGCTGTTGTGCAGTTATTTTTGTTTGTCTAGGCATGGCCTTGATGTCAAACTCCACTATGATTGCTTTTTTATATCAAGCCTATTTCCATTTATATACCATAACTCTAGTACCCTGAATGCACTCTCATCTCTTAAATGTCAATCAGGGGTTAAGGAAGAATTCATTCACTTCTACCAAAGGCAATATTATACCTGAGAACTTCATCTTATTTATCTCACCCCAAGATCACTTACCCTGCCCAGCTTCTCTTTCCACACATCAAGTATTAGAACAAAACATTAAATTAGGGGGAATTCTAAAAGTTATTAAATCTATCTCTGGAGGAAACTTTTAGGGTTGTGACAAGTTTGCTTCTGAAATGTTCCTTTAATATTTACTTAAACTATTTCACAGAATTTTTCCCTCCCTCTCTTTCTCGTCTAATTTTCATTAACCAATTACTCTGGAAATGAAGCTGCTGATATTGCCACTACAAACATAGTAAACCAGTAATGCTCATGTTTTCAGATAAGGCATTGACTTGAATTCTCATAACATTGGAAGCAATCAAATTGATATTATTTGTGATTGATTTAAAAAACTTAAAAGTTTTCAATTATTTGCTTATGAGAAGAGTATATTTAAAGTTGTATACAATATAATTACAATTAGTAAAAACTTTTGTTCAATTTTTTGCAGCAGCAGAAAATATGAGATTATTCCCAATTCAATATTATGAGAAGTGGATGTCTTAACTAGATGTGTTATAGATGAAGATATCTATACATCTTTAAGAAGAAATAAAGATAAATGATTTGCCCATAATCTAACATTAATTGATGGAGGCAGTGGATCCATGCTAATTCTAAATATTCATGACAATACCATTATATGTTAATATATTTATAATAATAGCTGTAAGATTCTGTTGTTCACTGACATAGAGATCTTGGGGAAAATGTTATTCATTTAGGAATCTGTAAGAAAGTCAGAACTGACTGATCTGCAATTTTTTAGACAAAAGTTAAAACTACTAAAATCGTTTGTAAAAATAATTTGTAGAGTGCAGATGTAAGTTTTTTTTAATTTAGAAGGTAATTAAAAAATCATGTGTATCCTCAGAAAACATTCAATGTGAATACAAACATAGCATGCTGCTTCTTTCTATACATACACACAAACATATATATAAAATCATAAAGAATATTTGAAAAGTAAATGTTCATTCTTGAACACAATTTAGAATATTGTCATCAATGGAATTTGAAATAAATTATTCTAAGTCAAACTGGTAAATATCTATCTGGTAGGTATATATTTAGATATCTAAATGGATAACATTAGAAACGGTACTAGTATATATAACGAATTTGTACATATAGGACACATTATCATTATAAAGCTTACAGAATGAAAAAATCTAAATAATTCTAACATTTATATTAATATATTTTCAGATATTTAAAGCTTAAATATATTGAAGACACTTTTAGTATTTTGGGGTATTTGTATTCCTACTTGTTACTTCTTGGTGTCTAACTATTGTTGTCACCTAGAATTCATCATGGTGGTTTGGAGACAAGATATGACACAGCTGGCAGTTAACTTCTTAGTATTCTTAGCCTCATGCAACCTCACTACCCAAAACATTTTGATTTTGAATTAATTAGTGCAAAGTATTAAAACGAATAATCAAAATCTCTCATTACCATTTAATTTAAATTTTTTAAATTAAATTTGAAAAATAAAGGCTTATATTGCAATTTTCATGTCAAATGAGTTTTGGCTCCAGAAGATGAAAAGAAACACTCAGTTTCACATTATAATATTCATGGACTAATTCTATGACGTTATTTTTCATTCACACCACATGACCAAATATAACATGACACAAAGTGTAAAATACAATTTGAGTAAATCCCGTTCTCACAGTAGCTTAATACCAAGCATGTTTTTTTTACCTCTCTCACTTAAAAACATCTTTTTAAAATGTGTGAAACATTGCACTATTTCGATAGCACAGAAATCCTATAAAGTGTGACTCTTATAGATGGTATTAATGAGAAAAAAATATTCACCTGCCCCCCAACTCCCATGGAAGGAGTACACTTTCCCACCCTGTGGATATTGTACTTGGCCTTGTGACTTGCTTTGAGCAAGTGAAACGTGAGTGGGCATGACATATATCAAGTCTCAGCTCTTGCTTTGTATTGCTTATCCTCTTGGCCACTCTCTCATCTGCAGTAAGACAAGCAGGCTCCACGCAGCAGCTGCCTTTTCTGCCTGGGTGGGTAAATGAGGATGTGTGAACAGACCTGAACCAAACCTGCAGCCTGGAGCAGAGCTTCTGCAGCTGATCCACAGGCCTGGGCATGAGAAATGAATGTATGTTGTACGCCAGTGAGATTTGGGCAGTATTTTTTAAGCAATTATTTATCAAAAATTGATAAAAGTATCCCACAATAAAAACAACAAAACAAAACAAAACAGAAACTCCAGAACACCTTTCATTGTCATAGAACACTGATTATACTATAAAATGGTATTGAAAATTGGTATGGCCTAAAAGTTTATAATGGGGCTACGTGAAAACAGAGTTGAGCTAAAATATATAATTTGGCTTGTATTTTCTCAGATTATTGGCCCAATCAGCCTATATTTTCTTTATTTAAAGCACAGTTGTAAAGAAAAGTGTATCCATTTATTCAATGTTCGTTCAATAAAAATTTATCAAGTGACTACTATAGTTCGCTTTCTGGTGGGTTCAAACAAGGGAAGAAAGAGAGAGAAACCTGTAATGTGTAAACTTAAGGATTACTGTTTTCCATTCTAGTTACCGAATTTTTATCATGTTCTCATTATTATTGGAGTCATTTCAACATTGATAGATATGGCAGACATTTAAGTGAGACCATGAGGAAATTTTATGACAGTCAATACTGATTTATTTTATAAATATCTAATAATTCAGAATAGTTTCATTAATCATAATGAAGCTACTAATAAGCACGGTGCATTTATTTGAATTATCTCATTTCGTATTTACAACAATTCGTTGTAGAGAGGTACTATTACTATGTGTCTCTTCCAAAGTAATAAATGCAAGTTAAAGTGATTTAACTAATTTTCCCTAATATATTCTGTAGGATTGTGATGATGTTGCAGTTTAAACCAATTTCCTTTGATTCTCTAATTGCTCTGATCACTCACTGAACAATCATTTTCACCTGGCAGGATGGCAGGACGTGAGCCATCCTGGGCACTTAGCTAAGTGTCTGATAAATAACCAACCCTGATATTCAGTAACCTTCACAAGATCTCTTTAGCTGCATGTATATGTCTTAATCTCTGCCTGGTTATTCAGGGCCCTCAAAATTCGAACTTAACTCCTACGGTTACAAGTTGAATTTATTTTCCACACAAATACTGTGATTTTGGTCCTCATGCAATTTTCATCATGTTCCGCTTTTATGAATTGAACCAATCCTAATATTGTTACCTTAACTGTCAGAAGCATTTTATAGACTTCTGCAGCTCTATGAGGCTTATAATGAATCAAATTTTACTTCCTTATTTTATGAAAATAAAATACAAGTCTTCTGACTTCAGATACTGCTGTTTTTTTAACACAGCTATCATAGAATTTTTTTTTAACTTTTGTGTTGACGTCCGGGAAAACAAAATGCTGTTTATATGCTTTCCTTTTGTACTTTGAGTAGATTTGGCTAATTTATTTCCTGTCCTACTATGAAACATCCTTCAGAAAGTAGCACAAACTTGGAGTTAAATGAGATAGAAGTGGAAAACTGGTTCAACCTGCAGCCCACAGCAGTATAATTGCATCTAACAAGTTGCCATTAAACTTCAGCTTCTGGTGACTTGCATTTTCAGAATTCTAGTATGTTGTTCTTCCTTATTTTGAACCAAAATCTGACTCTCTGGAATATCTGCCTACTGGTCATGGCTTTTCAAGCTGAACTATGCAAAATTCACTCCTCTGTAGAATGAAACTTCAGTGATTTGAAATCACTTAATATGTTTCTAAGCTAAAGTCCCTTAAATTCCTTCACTGCATCCCATTATAAACCATTATATCTAAGGTCCTTTCCTTGCTGGTTAACCTGTTAGAGGTTCTTAAGTTTGGCAAAGTCCTCCATAATATAGGGTGCTCTTCGCCAAGAGTACTCAGAATATAGTGAGACTGTTATTTTAATATATCAAGAAAATATATCTTAATAATGTAGTGTAAGGTTGCAATACTTTATAGTTGTATTCATACAATCTTGAATTATATAAACATTCATTCAAAATCACCATGTAGCTTTTTTTTTTTGGTGAGGAAGATTGGCCCTGAGCTAACATCTGTTGCCAATCTTCCTCTTTTTGCTTGAGGAAGATGGTCCCTGAGCTAATATCTGTGCTAATCTTCCCCTATTTTGTGTGTGGGATGCTACCACAGCATGGCTTGATGAGAAGTATGTAGGTCTACACTCAGGATCCGAACCCGTGAACCCTTGGCAGCTGAAGTGGAGTGCTTGATCTTAACCACTATGCCACCATGGTGGCCCCACCATGTAGCTTTTATAACCCCACAAGAAAAGCCATCAAGTAACCTCTTTGCCCTAAGAACTGAAAATATTAATGTAGTAATTGAAAAGATAAAACGTGTAATTATTGTTGATAAATATAATTTTTTATGTTCACTTATTGCTCTCTCTCCATTGATGTCTGGGTAGCAATTTTTTAAACTGTACATTTAAAGAGGGAAAGACCACCAAGACATGCAAGCTCATGCTTGTGGCACCTATTTCAGAACTCCAGTTTTAGTACAGGACAACTCTATCCCAACATAAGTGGTCTTCAAATTTTCAATCACAAAAAATCAGGGACTCTTTTCACTTGGGGTTAGTAAAATGACTGAGTCAATACTGTGCAGCTAGCTAGCCAGAAGGCCAACTGAACTATCCATCCAGCCATAGTTTTGGCTATACGTTGACACCTCATGGTGGCAATCATCTGCTCCTTTTTAAGACAATGGATCCTGTGGTGGATATTGACAACTGTGGCAGTGATTCCAGGTATATCCTAATCAACTGAGCTTTTACGGGCCAGATCTGGGGAGAGTAAGCAAGGTGAACAGTGAAGGGTACTTGGATTAATCGTGTACCTCCATGATTCCTCAACCCTTTCTGAGCCTCAATCACCTCAACCATCTTGCCCCCTAGAACACAAATGCACAGAAGTTTCACCTGTCCCCTTTTGAGACAGGATGCTGGGAAGTAAATAGAGTTTTACATAGACTTGATATTATTTGTAACCTGTTATAGATGAATTTCTCATTGTTGTAAGACACGTTATTTTGGTTTTCTTGTAAGTCCTTAATCTTCTCTTGTTATTGGCTAGAGGGGTACATGATAATTCATTTTGAGTTTTCCCTGTTGTCAGATGTTGCCAACTTTTTTAGACACTTGTTTCTAAATCTAACTACAATCTGAATTACCTATGACTAAGGGAAGGGGGTGGATAGGCAGAATAAGGAATTATTTCAGTATCCCTGTATGAGGTTTTGTTTTATTTTTTAATATTTAGTGCTTCCTTCATGCTTCTCCTCAGCTTGTTCTTTTCTTAGATATATGTTGTTTTTCATCTTTCTTCAGGGACTCTATTTTTCCTAAGGTTTAATCATTTTTATGGCTTTTATTATTGACTAAAAGGCAGAACACATAAACACAATATTTCTTGTACTTAACATTTGACAAAAATGCAGTGTTTGATGATCTACCATAATGCTACGAACTGAAATGTTATTTCTCCAGGAAAACCAATATTTCAATGGCAATATAAGAGATCAGTAAGAATAAGAAACATTAGCTAATGTGCCAGTATTTGTAGTCATAGAATCTCCTGACTGTAGGAAATATTACTGATAGTGGCTAAAATGTATGGGATCTATAAGCCCAATTGTTCTCAATATTTTTTTACTATACTTAATAGTGTTTTTGGCTCATTTGAAAGTCTAAAGTCTCGTGATTCTTAAGGAAGTCTATTTTCTCTGGATAGTTCTGTATGTTAGAGGTTCTTTTTAGTGTGATTTCTTTTTATTTCTTTGCAATTTCCCTTTTTTATTCCTAACATACCCCTTGCTGTCACACAGGGGAAAAAAAATCTATTTCTTCTTTCACACAATTAGATATAATTTCCCCACTGAGTCTTCATATAACCTAACCTAAAAGTTTTCTTTTATTTGTACTTCATTCTTTAATGCAAGATTTATATTACTATTATATAACAAATAAAACAACATAGCTTAGGTTTGGGAGGACATAGTCTGGGCCTAATTCTCTGGGAGCTTCACTGCTTACGAGCCAAGTGAATTTGGGCAAATTATTTAACCTTTCTGTCTTAACTTTTTCTCCTGTAAAACAGGAATAATATGATAACTATAAGAATACCCTCCTCACTGGGTTGGCAGGAGGATTAAGTGACTGTACCCATTAACTGCCAAAATATCTTATTTTAAAATGCACATAGTACATTTAAAAAAATTAACTCATGTTGAGTCATAAAGCATATCTCAAACATTGTCAAAAAACTGAAATCATCAGGCTATGATCTCTGACACCAGACGATTTAACCAAAAAATCAACGATAAATATATAATTTGAAAATTCTTTGAAAAATATTCGGAAATTAAGTAATATATTTCTAAATAACCCATGAGTCAAATGGCTTATAATTATATTGGAGGTTTACTCATAATTGAAATTAGTAAGTGTTTTGAGCTGAAAGATAAAAATATATTGTAACTGTGGAAAGGTATTAAGGACATGGACAGATAAGATGTTTGCCTTCTAACACATACATTTAAAGAGAAGAAAGACTGAAAATCAGTTATCTAAGCATCATTGCAAGAAGTTGGCACATTACTAGCAAATTAATTTGAAAGAAAGAGAAGGACAATAATGGTAAGTAGCATAAACTAATAAACAGAGAAAATGGAACCCGCAAACCAAGGTTTGATTGCTTGAGAAGATTAGTAAAATAATCTCTGTCAAAACTGAGAATTGAGGCTGCTGTCCAGGCAAAGCTAGTTATAATGATTGAGTATGGGATGTAAACTGAGTAAGTAAAGCAAAGTAAGTAATGCAAACTGAGAGGGGCAAAGGACATATTTTTCCCAGACCCACCCTCTTCTCTTGTAAGTCACTCCAATATAATCTGCTGTATATCCTACTCCAAACCAAAGAGCTAGGAGGATGGTGTCTACTCTTTCTTACTCCCATTGATAATTCCAAATAATTATTTAGTAGCAATTATTGGTATCTTCTAAAATTTGAAGTTCTTTCTCTTGCTCTTCAATTACTTCAGCAATGGTTTACAATATTTTTACTAGCTCTGACGTTAAGCACTTGAATAAACATGTTGGTGTTTCTCATAAAGTCGTGCTGGACTCACAATTCTTTTTTCCCTCCTTTTATCCCTCCTTCCCTGCCTCTCCTCTTCCTTCTTCAGTTCCTTCCTTCCTTTCTCTTCCTCTTTCCTTCCTTATTTCTTCATCATCTTTACTTCCTTCCACAAATATTTACGGAGCACGTAACACTTGACAGGGGTCTTGGGGACTTAAAACCAGAAGGGAGTCCCTGCCCTCAAGAACCTGACAGTCCACTGAGGCCGCTGAGAGCAGAAGCAGTAGGAAGGATGGCGTAAACATTGAGTACTTCTTGCCGCATCATGTCTCTAAATACATCACATTTAATCATCACAACAACCCTGTGAGACCAGCATTAAAATCACTTCCAGTTTACAAATTAAAATAACTAAAGTGAAGGAAGATACAGACCTTACCTATGACTATCATGAAAATGAGTATTGAAATAGGATAAAGCCCAGACAATCGTAGATGTTGCAATACCACGAACACCTCCAAATTTTCACAAGTGAATTCAGATTGATGGGTAATCAGTAGAGTAAGGCAGGATCTTTCCATTTCTACACTGTATTTGCTCCCATTTCTATCATGGCTCTCCTGTACTCCACAGCGTAGGGACACCTGACAACATATCATCAAAAAAGTACCACCACCAGAATTGCAAGTTTTGAAAGCGTGCTGGTATATCACGTACAGTCGGCCAAGGTTTAAGTCACAGTTTTGCCACTCACTAGTTCTGAAGATTTATCATTTCTCCTTTCTTTTTGGACCTCAGTTTTCTCATTGTAAGAAAGAAAACATTTTTCTAGTGAACTGAATTGATTTTTTCGCTATCTTTTCATCTTTGAAATTCTTTAATATGCAAATGTAAAATATTTATGAAAACTTGAACCAATATGCTATAACTTTATGAATACATATTGTATAATGTTTTACTATTTAGTTTATCTCTTCCTCTGGCATATGAAGATCAAAATGTGGTGGGAAAAGTTGCAGAAATTAAATATAAGAAGCAAACAGCACAATTAACAGGGTGTCTAAAGTGATGTTGAAGTAAGTAATAACTACAGAAACCCAAGAAAAAAGTATATGACAAGCCTACAGCACTGATTTTGGAATAGCTTTGGAAATATAAAACCAAGAAAATAGAACCTGGATAGCAGTATATTTGGTGGTTTCAAATATATTGGCAGACTATATTTAAAGGTTTTTGGTTAATGTCTGTGTCAGTTAACTTGTGTGTGTGTGTGTGTGTGTGTGTGTGCGTATTTAACAAAATAAACCAAACCCAAACCAAATGGGTTAAAACTACAAACACTTATGTAACTTATCATTCTATGGATTGATAATTTGGGCTGGGCGTAGCTGGAATGTTCTGCTGTTCTGAGTCAGGCTCAGGTGATTGCAGGTGCACTCACTCAGGCATCAGTTTAGTATATAGCCAGTTTGGCTGGGGGATGGCTCATTTATGTTCAACATATGCCCCGTCCTTTACTGGGCTCTGTTGGACTTATTTACATGCCATCAGTGGCATGGGTTAAGGAGTCCAGCTCCTGGCCACAAATATATGTATGATTTTTCAGGCCCGACCATGGGCAATTACAAAGGTTTTCCTGACAGGCTTCAGGGGAGAGCATTCCCGCCCCCACCAGCCTTGGCGCGCAGCCAGTGCATTGCAGACTCCGAAGGGAGCTGCACTCAAGGACGCAGGCCCCACCATGCTCTATGCTTCTCTGCATTTCTAGCCCAAGTACCTCCAGTCCAACGCCTCTATCTCCCAGTCTGTCGGCAGAGGTCTCTACTGAGACCTCTTCATAGGGAGGGGTCAGAAAAGGGCCACTCTGAAGACACTTTTTTCCACTTTGATTCTGTATTCAGCACTTTTCTAATCCTCTCTTTTCCCTCTTTCCCCTTCCCCCAACCCCCAGGTTCCTAAAACTGCAGGAACCATTTGTTTGGGGCTCCAGCAGTGAGATGATCCCTAACATCTGTGTTGATCCACCCGATCCTTCACTAGCACACCTTTCCTTCAGGGAAACAGGAAGAGTCCAGGCTTTCTCGGATTTAGCCTACGCCTTGTATTATTGCAGGAAGTGATTGCAGGCTTGGCTCTCACTGTCATCTGGGCTTCTTGTCTTGTTTGGCGAGTCCCACACCTGGCAACTCAGCTCAGTTCTCTCCAGCTCAGCTGAGCTCTAGACAGGGATTCCAAGAGCAAGAATGGAAATACAGAAAGCCTATTTAGGAACTCACATGATGCTGCCTTTGCCATCTGGGCAAGTTACAAGGCCATCCTAAATTTAAGGAGGGAAGAAAGAGATTTCTCTTAGTGGAGGAACTGCAATAAATTGTGGACATTTTTACACATTCTACAATGTCACGCTGGGAATTGTCATTTTATGGCACAATTCAGGGCTCTGTCGTCTGCCCTACCCTCTTCAGAATTTCTTGCTGGTCAGTTGTGCCATGCTTGAAGTATTATTCACCTGGTAAAGTATATCAGGAACCGAAGATGTGACCGCACTGTAGAATTAAAATACTGGGGCCAGAAGAGTAAAGTCAGAGAATCTCCACACAGTAAGGGGACATAAGTGACGGCTCAAATTAATGGCCGAAGAACTGGGAGTGTTTAGTTCAACAGGAAAATCTTAGCTTCAAGACGGTAGTTACAGAAGAGGGAATAACTTTAATTTATATTATTCCAAAAGGAAGAATTATAACAAAGACTGGAAGCTAAGGAATCAAGATTTAAATACATCATATGAAAGACATTGTAACAATTACAATCTTCTGAAAATAGAATAGACACACTTGTAAAATTTGAAGGAGCTGTAAGATTAAAGCCTTTGAGGTGTTAATAAGAGAAAATTTTTTAAGATCTTTCATAATCACAAAATTCTTTGGTTTTATGTTCTGTTCCTTCATTTTTATATCTACTTTTTTTACCCCATCAAACTTAAACTAAAACATATATTTTCTTTTTCCTCGTGGCTGGTCCAAGTAAGTGAATTGTTGTTTTTAATAACTAAAAATAAAAAACTAAACCATATGTTTCACATATATCTTATGACTTAATTTGCTGTATACAGGTGTGAGACATTGGAAAGGACTGGAATATGGAATACTCATCCGCATAATGTGCTGTCTGCATTCCACTTTAAAAAGCTTATGATTTTGCTGTTCATATAAAGCAATACTTTTACCAAGGTGGACTTATTGACTTTACCACTTGATTTCAGGATAAGGTGTAGTATTTTGGTGCAGTTTTAAAAATATTTTCAATTTTCCAGGAGCATATATTTACTAAATAAAAGTTGGCATTAACTCAAAGCAAATTAAATTTTTGGCTTTTGGCACTTAACGATGTATAAAAGTGAGCCCACTATAATTTAGTTTCTTCATTAATAAAGTCAGGATAATTGCAATACTATTTTAAGATTTTTGAGTTTTAAATTTGATAAAGTATGCAAGCAACAGCACTTTGTATGGTGCCTCACAAAAAATAAGTACTCAATACATGCTACTTACTTATCACTATTGTCATTATAATCATCGTCATTGCTTTAGTTAGATGATTATCTAATACAATAATGCAAAGGACTGACTTTGGAATCCACCACTCTGTGTTCAAGGCCTAGTTCAGTCACTAAATAGCTAGTGACTATAGATAATCTAATTAAGTCATCGGTATCTCAGTTTTCTCATCTGTAACATGGGAATTATGATATTACCAAACTATTAAAGCTGTTTGAGTATTAAATTAAGGTGATAGATGCAAAATGCTTAAACAATGCCAGAAACATAGCAAAGACTCCAATAACATAAGCTACTATCATTAGATGTATAATAGAATTTGGTTTTTATCACCATTCTATCAGAGAAGATGAATTCTTGAAGCAGCTATAATAGACTGCATTCATCAATTTTTAGTCACTTTTTTATAAGAAGGCATCTGAATATTCCTATAATTTATAGATTTATTTGCTGATTTACACATTATGCACAAAAGAATACAACATATGCGTTACTTGCAAATAAATGAATCAAAAATTGCAATAACACTTATGATGTACTTTTGTTGATTAGAACTTTTTAATCAGTAATTTTTCTGTTAAATATTAGATTACTTGAGCTTCATTCATTTATTCAATATTTTTTTTTTTGTCAAAAATGTGTGTAAGACACTGACTCTATGGCAGGAACTCTAATTTCTCCATCTATTTTCTCATTAATCTTACAGTCTAATGAAGCTGTCAAACATGAAAACCATTTAAAAATATATATTTTGGTGTTTAGTCCTAATTTTCCTAAGGATTTTGATTGAGCAAGTAAAGAAAAATCCAGGGATCCAATTTAGACTCAAACTAAAAAAGACATCTAGAATATCTTTAGACTTTCTCATCCTGATTTTCCACTTGAGTCAATCACTTATGAAGCTGTCCTACAAGACAGCTTCCAACTCTGTCTTCACAACATTCACCTATTGTTGAATAACCTTCTCTGCTCTTCAGAAAAGAAGCTTATTGGAGTTGTTTATATGTCTTTCTCTCTCTAGATAATATTTTCAGTGGGGGCACTGGCCCATGGAATTAGTTTTACAGAATTATCAATCGTGATATTGACTTCAAGAAAGTAAACAGCTTCACTAAATAGAATTATAGAGATACTATGATTCATCCATGACTTAGGGCCTAAAATACAATGACAATTTCTCCTATGGAAAGAGTAAGTAACCTCTATGTGAAAAATAAAACTTGCATTATGTTCACAAAATGAAGTCACATTCTCTGCTGCCAAAACGTGTCATTGGTTATTCAGTGAGCCAAGTGGCTCACAATTTGCGTGTAATCTGATCACATGAAATATACTCTTCACTTCTTTTCATAAACAAATTGTGTTGCTGTGTTGGAGTGTTTAATTTCCCTAGTTCAAAGAACAGACATTTGATAAGGAGAGAGTGTCCAACGATCTTTGAAGAGCCAGTATATGTTTTTCAAATGCTTTTAGAATAGAAAAAAAGAAAAGGAAAAGAAAGAAAATGCTCCCTTAGGTAACAAATTGTTTTTTTCAAATCCTAGTGTGGAAATAGCTTGACCCACATTATTAAAAGGATTTATTGATTTTTCTTAGAGAAGTAACCTGAATAAAAATTTCATTCACAACACTTTAAAGCATAGGAGTTTATTTCACTTGTATCGTGATGGCAACAAGAGTTTTAAAGACTTTTCCCAAAGGCAGTGACATAAAACTTGAAATCAAAACAACCATCTTGAGATTTTCTAAACATTTATACTCTACTATGTCTCTTTCTTTTGACTTCATTTTTTAACCATCTTAAGAATGATTTGAAGATAATCTTATATTAACACTAATAATAAAATAAAATAAGATAAAAATACCCTCTGCTCTTTTCATCATGTAGGGCGTATCTAGTTCTCTGGTTGTGTCAGTTTTGATATTCCTAATGGTATTTTTTTCTTTTTTTGTTCCAGAATACACAGCAAAAACTTACAGGTCATGTCAACAGTTTATCACTTGTCATCTACTTAATGATTAGAGTTCTTGAGTCAGAAAAGAAATGAAATAACTTTTTAAATTAATAAGCTGCACTAAGGAATTACACATTTCACTCAACACATATAAACTGGATGTAATTACTTTATCACTAAGAGGACAAAATACCCGCCATATTAAGTGCTCTGAAAGGAATGAATTGAATGACTCCTAAATCTGTAAATGTTTCTGTTTCTTTTCCTTTAGAATTTATTTATTTATTTTTTTTACTCAATGCTAATCTTAGTATCTTCAAAATGGAATAAAACAAACCCGTGTAATCTTTATCTGGTTCTTGAATCTTCTCTGCAGTATTTCTGCCAACTGACTGATGAACTACTTCCCAAATGCAGTGATTTTTTTACTTACATGAATTAAAATACATTCTATAGAGGCAAAATCTGAGTCTTTATAATTTGGTTGTGTAGCCAAGTTCATTTCCCCATGTTCTGATTTTTTTATTTCTTCAAAATATACTCATTGATTATTAAGACCTGAGATCATATTGATGAGCAAGATAGACTAGGTTCCTGTTCACCTGAAAATTTAAGTTTAGTGAGAAAATATTAATCAAATAATTCATAAAAGAACGAGAAACTACAACTGTGCTAAATGCCATGAAGAAATGGTTTAGGTGCCAGAAGCTTTAGGAGTTGAAGAGAAGTTAATAGAGTGAATGGAAAAAAAAGGAGAAGTCGGTGCCAAGAAATAGCATTTCTGAAGTTCCTTTTGGGATGAGAGACAGCAGTGCATAGATTTTAAAGATGTTTATGAGATAAAAATATGCATATGGAGGGCTCATGAGGAAGAGTCAAAGGCACCTTCAAGTTTCTGTCTGATCGAGAAGAATGGAGGGTGGTGGTAGCATACAATAAATAGAATAAATACAAAAATCTCTAAAGAAAAACAATAAACATAAAATCAGAAATCAATGACATATGAAATCTAAAAAACACAGAAAGGATTAACCAAGGCAAAAGTTGACTTTTTTGGTAAGACAAAACAATGGACAAACCTCTGAAAACACCAACCAAGAAAAAGAGAAAAACATTCACAAGTCAGTAGCATTATAAATAAAAAGGAAATCATAACTACAGTTTAGCAGGTGTTATCAGGATAATAAAAGAATACTATCAAAAACTTATGGCAATAAATTTTATTGAATAAAAATAATTATAAGAAAATCTAACTTGTTAACATCTAATCTGACTCAAGATGAAACGGAAGGCCTGAATAATATTGGCAGACTCATTAAATAAATAGAGGTCATATTTTAACATCTTTCTACAAAGAAAATAACAAGCCCAGGTTTTAAAGGATATTTCTACCAAACTTTCAGGTTAAATATCAATTTGATCCTTTTCAGAAAAAGAGTGAATGCTCTGTATCTCATTCTATGGGGCTAATATAACCTCGATTCCCCATGGTAGGCAAAGGGAGTGTGAGAAATGATAATTATAGGCTTACTTGATCCATGAATATAGATGCATGCATCCTAAGTAAATTCAGTAAAATTTCCAGCAACACAAGTTAGAAAATAAGACAACTGGTGAGTTAATGCCATCTATAGTCAGCTCCCTTTCTTTGTGAATAAAAGGTTAATATTGTATTTTAGCAAAGATGAGTAGGAAAATGCAGACAGGGGAATGGTCCACTGGAGAAATGGCATAAAATTATATTTTGAGGATTTGGGTGTAGAGATTAAGTCCTTCAGTTTTTAGTGTTTTCCCAGCTCAATAATTCTCGATTGGGCCAATGATATTGGCTTTAATGAACCAGAGTATTTCTGAAAACTTTGATATTGTCCTAGAAGTTCAGGAGTTTGACATTTTTAAATAACAGAAATTATACATGCACACACAGACATTTAAGCCTGAGTATAAAACAACTATCATGTAGTACCAGTGGATTTCATCCTGTGCTGAAATGATGCAGGAAAAACCTTCTGTGACTCTGCCAGATATGCTTGTGTCATTTTCTTGATCTTATTATATTAGCAAGTTGAATTTTGCAATGCATTTTAAAAATTCCAACACCATACTGGGATTCTCTTAGATGTGCAATGATGTTTCAATTTATATTTATATTTTTAAATGTCACTAACTCCATTAAGAGATTAAAGGAGAAAAATATGATCGTCTCAATAGATACAGAAAAAAGTTTTTATAAAATGAATGTGTTTATGCTTAAGAAAAACAAATGAAACAAACAAACAGAAACTATTAGTAACCTAGGAACTCTGGAGGGTAAGTTTCATGAAGACAGGGAGTTTGGCCTATTCTGTTTATTGAAATAGCTCAAGCACCTAGAAGAGTTCTTTGCACATATAAGACAATCAAATTAACCTTTTATTGAATGAATAAAAGAAAACTTTTTAATTTGATGTACAATACCTATATAACTTAAAATGTTAATAACCAACAACTTCAATGGGTAAATGTAAGAAGAATTTCCTTTAAAATGGAGAATAATACTCTCTATCTTCTCTTCTATTTGGTTTTTCAATGGAGGCTTTACACAGTCCTATAAGAAAATACAATTAAATAAATATACAAGAAATGGAAGAAGAAAATAAAACTGTCATTATTTGTCATTAATGATTTTCTATGTGGAAACACAAACAGATATGTAGGTAATTTATTATAAATAATTGAGAGTATTAGAAGGCTCACTGGATATGATTTAAAAAGCCAATTTTATTTCTTAACTTCAACAACAAATATTTGAACAATAGATTGTATGATACAATTTACAATAGCATAAAACTAAATTTTATTTGGGAATGAATTTAGCAAATTATGTGCAAGAAGTTTTTACAATGAATAATGAAACTGTAATAAAGGGCAATAGAGAAAACCCAAGAAAATGGAAAGATATTCAATGTTCAGAAAGCTTAATGTTATATAACATCATTGTCCCCAAGTGATCACAGAACATCATGAATGATCAGTAAAACTTCTCCAATAAATACCCCAACAGGGATTTTCATGGAATTTAACAAAGTGCTACACATTTTATAAGAAAAAGTATAGAACTATGATAGCTTGGAAAAAGAACAAGAAAAGAAGAGTTGCACTATCAAGTTATCAATTTGCCTGTTAGATTTAGAGTAAGTGGCATAGTGTGGTATTGATATAAGGGTAGAAAAACTGATGAAGGGAAAAGAAAAAAGAACCCAGAAATAGACCTACACACATATAGAAACCTGATAGATGACAGGTGGTGCAGCATATCTTTAGCAAAAGTACAACTACTCACTGAAGAGAGTTTCAAACAACAGTTGTTCAGAGGGGGAAAATGGAATTGGAAGCCTGCTACACATAATAAATAATTTTTTTTTAGAAGAAGATTAGCCATAAGCTAACATCTGCCGCCAATCCTCCTCTTTTTGCTGAGGAAGACTGGCCCTGAGCTAACATCTGTGCCCATCTTTCTCTACTTTATATGTGGGACGCCTACCACAGCATAGCTTGACAAGTGGTGCCATGTCCACACCCAGGATCCGAACTGGTGAACCCCAGGCAGCCAAAGCAGAATGTGTGAACTTAACCACTGTGCCACCAGGTCAGCTCCATAAATAAAATTTTTGTATGTTGTTGAATAGTTTCTGGGTTCCCTATTTTGCTCCATTGGTCAATTTGTCTATATTTTTGCTGATCTTACAGTCTTGTTTGGGATATTTTTGTTTTGATATCATGTCTTATCCTTTATTCAAATTGCTTGGCTTCCTTTCATCACTTTTTTAGTCAAATCAATCACTCTGCAAGAATGAAAAAACATAACTTTCAAGATAGCATGTTCCGTTAGAGTGGCATTAAATTGTTGTTTGAATTCTTGAGCATCATGCAATAAATACCTTAATGGAAGATTAATAAGCTAGGGTTTAAGAATTCAGGGTATCATAAATGGGAGTCCATGAACTCTGTGAAATTGGGTGAAAATTCTGTTTTAGATGACTATTTATGCTTCTTTCAGGAAGATACAATGTGTTTTTAGGGTATATTTGCTCTATTTACTTGGAAGTTATTTTGTACATTCTGCATTAGAATATTTTAAGGCAGAATCTCTCTTCTTGAGTCTTTCAACTGCTGCTGCATTTCTCTTTTAATGAAAACTTAACATTGCCATTTACCCTCATGTAAAATAGCTTCTCAGAAGACTTATTGACCCTCTTTTCAATGATAAACAAGTACTATGGTGGCCTCAATTTCTTTGTTTTTAAAATGAGAGGGTGAGCGAATCTTTTCTAGGTTTGTTTTCAGCTCTGACATTTGGCTTCTTTGCTGTATATTCAGTCTTTATTCCTCATGAGATTATTTGCATCTGCCTTAATAAGTGATTCATGTTAAAATAAGTCATATCTATCATTAAAAGAAGGTGAAATGCATATTTCAGAGGCTCTTCTTTTACCTAATGATTTTTAAGAGGAAATAAGACCAATAGAGTTGATAATAAATATTCTTCTGTGATGACTTTATTGCAATTTATAAAGCTAGAGCTCCCACACCACGTTTCAAACAGAAAAATTTCAACATAATTATCATAAAAATAGCTATTTTTTGTGGCAGTCTCATGGATGCATTGGATTTTATAAAGTTTCATAGGCCCTTCAAATTCTACGGAATGAGAGTAAATACTTGATTCAAAGAAGCTTACATTTATTAATAAAAGTTTGTGAACTCTGAAAATTGTAGAAGATAGTGGTACCCAGACATTAAGATCACTTCACAGACCAAAATTTAATTAACTTCTTCTGAGATCAATGTGCTTCTCCACAGTTAATCCATTTCCATAATGTGCAGAGGAGTTAAGTAGAATCTTTTTATCTTTGCTACTTGTTAAAAAATAAACAAGGATAAACTTTTGAGTACTGTTTCCATAAAATATTAGAAGTTTGTGTCCAGATTGCTTTAGATGGATGCCAGCTTCAGAGTCCATGGAATAGTCTGAGAGTTGGCAAGTAATTTCAAATGCTGTGACATTCCCATTATATTTGAGAATGAAACAGCATGATCAACTGGCAGCTCTGAAGACAATAATCTCTATAAAGACCAATTAGCGAGCTACTTGCCAAATCATACATCTTGATGAAGAAGGGAAGCATTGATGATATTTTGCAGATATCCTATCTCAAAAGAGGCCCCACCTTGTGCTATCTTTTTGCATGGTGTGTTAACACAAAGTAATTTTGTAGATGGGAAAACGTTCGAACTCTATCCAAAAGGTTGTAATGTACCAGATGCTTAGGCAAATTTGGACATTTACAATATGGATTGCTTTACCAATGTGGGAGGATGACCATTCTTCCCTTTAGAACTGTGTAATATTACATAAGCTATTATACCTCGTATTTTAAATTTGTGCTTAGCGAAGTACACCTTAATTTTCTTCTAGGTTTTGAAGATGCACAGGTATGAAAAAAGAATCTAAATCTCCAGGCTCTAGTGCAACTTTTACTTGAATTAAAGACGACCAGGGCCAGTCTTTACAGAAGTGAGATGTGGAAAATTCTATCTGTAAAGTAAAGGGAAGTTTATCGTTGACTCTCTCATAAACTCATAAATTAAGAGCCTACTTAGACAGAAATTATCTCAGAAACAGTCATTCAGCTTCTTTATTTTAAAGATGAAGAAAGTGTAAACTAATGGAATTGCACCCTTCTTCTCTGTATCATTCTTTGCCCTATAGAAGATTACCTGCAAGGTATGTCTGATGGAGACTACCAAGACCACACATTCTGCTTCATTCCTTCACACATTCATCAAAATTTAACCCTCTGTAGGTAATTATCTCAAGTCTCTGCTCTCAGGAAACAACTAATAAACAATCTCATGAATTAAGCCTCTGGTTGGAGTTAGGCCCTGAATCTGTTATAGTTTTACCTGTATTTCTTATCACAGAGACGCTATTTAGAATGTGTTTCTAGCATCCTGGCACACGAAGATTCAAGCAGAAATTCAGAGTCAAAACACATAAACATACGCATTTTCACAATTAAGAATTAGATGACTGAGAATTAGAAAGCAGAATGATGAACAGACAGCAAGCTTCATAGCAAGTGAATCAAGAAGAAACCTGAAATTTTACATTAAAAGAGGGTTGGAATTTAGCAGTAATGTTAGGTTATCAGAAAAAGTGGAGAAGATATAGTTTGGATAAGTCCTGCTTAACATTTGTCTCATCAGCCATGGACAGTTTACCATGGACCTACTAGAAATAGGTAAATATGTGGGTACCACTTGAAGAAAAAATATTATTACTATGTGGGAATTAATGGCTGATGCTTGGTAATTCATAGGCCATGGAACAATGAAGATGGTAGATTCAAAGTTTGGAAGTGTTCATAGGTTAGGCTTTCAAAATTTTTTTTTTATTTAACATAAAATAAGGCCAGTCCACTGTGATTTTTTTCTCTCCTTTTAATCTTTCAGTTTTTTCATTAGTCATCAGCATTTTGTGTTATTGCCGAGGATTAAACTCATTGCTAGGCACTGGTCACACTTAAAGAACTTTCTGTATGACTCTATGTAAAGAAAAGGTCAAAAGGAAGCTGTTGGTTGACACACTGTTGCCGAGGAAGAAATACAATACGACTTCATATAGACATTGGAACATTATGGGACACATCACCAATGGAGCAAAATTACAGCATTCTGCACTTAAGTTATTGAAAGTCTTACCTACTTTACTGGAAATTTTTACCAGGCTCACTTTCTGTCAGAGTTAATTTTATCTGCCAAGAAAAATTAGCAACCTTCTAAAAGAATGATAATATTTAAAAAATGTTTACAGTGCTCAGTCTAACTTCCAATGAGTATTTTGCTGGATAAAAATGGAGGCTGAAACTTAAGAAATATTTGTTGAATTAATAATGGAGGTTCTATCTTTGATTTTATAATGCTATATCTTAGATATTTTGCTCCTTCTCTGTTTACTTCCTAACTGACATGACCACAATCATAAATGTGACAAAATACCACGCTCTGGAAAGGATTCATATCAAAACTCTTAACGTCTCCATAAATTCCATAATTAAAAGAAATCTATCTTTGAAAGAAGAGTCATATTAGAATTCATAAATAATAGGTCTCAGAAAAAATTAAAACAAAATAAATGTTAGTTTGGTGAATATAAAAATAATAAAAATGAAAATTAACAAGAAGAAAACATAGGTAGATAAATAATCTCATGATATGGAAATAATTATTAATCATAGAAAGGTTAAACAAGAAAAAGAAAAAATGGGAAAATTTGAGTACATGTACATTACAAATTATGTATATGTTGAAAGTATAATATTAACAGTAAAATGACAAATTGGAAAACAACTCACTGTAATGTCACTCAGAAAATTAAATTCTTAAAATCAACAAGAAAAATAGGCAATGAGGAAAATATCACTTGGTGAAATTTCACCCATACAAACAATCTCAAAAACTACAAATGGTTAATGAACACATTAAAATACCCAATATAACTTAAATTTGAAGAAATGCAAATGGGAAGTCTAATATGCTGCTTGTGGGAATACAAACGTATGGAAGCTTTCTGGAGGGCAACTTAGCAACATTTATCCATATCATTAAAATATCCATACTCTTTGGCCCAATTATTCCATTTTGGGGATATATCCTAAGGAAATAATCAGAGAGGCACACAGTGAATTATACATAAGACTGTTTATTGCAGCATTATTGATGGTAGCAAAACACTGGGACCAGGCACAATCTCCAGTATTAGAGGAATCATTGAGTAAATTATCACAAAATAAGAGAACCTGATAATACAGTGCAATATTATGCATTCTTCACAACAAATGTTATAAAATTCAGAAAAATGAAAATACATTATAGAAACTCTCAAATACATATCCTAATTTTCTTTAATTATGTATCTATACACAGAGACACATTTGTGCACATGTCCCTAGAAGGAAATACGCTAAAAGTTAATATTTTACAGTAGCATGTGCTGTGATTATGAGTAATACCTGGCTTTTTCTTTGCCCATTTCTGCATTTTGAAAAGATTGTACAATAAACATATTAATTCTATTAGAAAAAACCATACACATTAAAGAAGTGTCTATATTTTTTCACTTTCTGAATATGTTAAACAAAAAGAATTGTTATCCTGAGACAGATGAAATATGAATATTATACTAGTATAGTATAAAGTGGAATGAACTATTTTTTATTGTTATTGTGTTGAAGGAAGTACAAATCACAAACTGATTACTCATTTATGGTTAATTACATGAAGTAATGTGCATGAAGCAAATTTTTAGAAATCTGGATGAAATTATCGATTACAATTGCGGTAAGATCAGTTAACTTACAATTATGAAATTCGTCTAATCACATAACATTAAGATGGTCATGGTTTTAATAGTATACCTAAAATGATATTTATATTCTATATTGTTATATATTTAAAAAATAGGACTGTCCAAGTGTCCACAAAACACTTTCAGTATTTATTAAATATATATTAATATTAATATAGTAAAAAATTTAAGCGGCTGGCCTGGTGGCGTAGTGGTTAAGTTTGCAGGCTGTGCTTTGGCAGGCGGGGTTCACAGGTTCACATCCTGGGCGCAGGCCTCTGTACCGCTCATCAAGCCTTGCTGTGGTGGCTCCCATATACAGAATGGAGGAAGATTAGCACGGATGTTAGCTCAGGGACCATGTTCTTCGCACACACTCATGAAAAATTTAAAAATGATGCATTTAAGTTTGAATTCTCTGATAGCGATGCACTAAAACTATCTATTATTTTTAAATGCAATTAAAACTCGTCACTTGAGAATTTAAAATGTTTCAAAATAATTATTGTTACAAAAATAAAATCCAGTAGGTTTTAGTAAAATAATTAAAATAAATACAAGATTTAAAAGTTCAATATGACAAAGAGAACAATCTTACTCATATCAGTGTCACTCAGCAAGTGGCACATCACTGCAAAAAAATTTATTGATCAATTAATTGTATTTTTAAAAAATTTGAATATGAATGTTTTATTCAGAGTGAGGCATTTCAACATATATATATATGCAATATTCAATATATGCTAGATTCTGTTCTAGGCAATGAAAAGACTAAAATACAATAAAGGAAGAGATAGAGACTTGAAAGATGTAAGGACATCTGAGACCAGACTATTCGGCAGAGACAATAGCAAGTCCAAAGGCTCTAAGCTGGGAATAGATTGACGTGTTTTAAGAAGTGAAATAGACATATGTGGGTAAAGCCACGTGAGCAAGGGAAGCAATGGAAAGATATATGTTCAGAAAACTAGCAGTAACCAGATAATTTAGGATTTTATAGCTAGTTAGGGACTTTGGGTTTTCTCTGAGTAACATAGAAAGTCATGGAAGTTGTTTAGGTGTTAGAGATGATAATTAAATTTCAGAAGGATAATTCTGTTGAGTGGATTATAAACTACATAATGATAACCCATGTTTAGGCTATTATAATTTAGGTAAAATATGATGTTGCTTGAACTAAGGTGATAGTAGTAGAAGACCTGACAATGGTCAAAGTGGTTCTATTTCAAAAGCAGACTCAATTGGTTTAATTGGCAGCTTCAAAGTAGAGTGTATAAAAAAGAAATGATAAAGTATACCTAGAGTTATATGGAGTCACTATATATTAAAATAGGAAAGACTGTGGGTGAAATACATTCAACATGGCACAAATGCTGTGTTATCCTTCCTCTCGAGAGGTGGATTGTGTCTCTTTCACTTGAATTTGGGCAATTGTTTGTTGCTTGATTGATTATTAAAGTATGATGGAGTGATGTCTGGGAACTTCAAGGCTAGGTAATAAGAAGTCTTACAGCTTCCACCTGAGCCTCCTGGGACATTTATTCCGGGAGTTGCCAGTCATCACGTAGGAAGTCCTACTACACAGAGACCTCTTTAATGTGAGGAAGCCACATAGAGACGACACTTGGAAAGAGAGAAGCCCAAGAACCCACAGATGTTCCAACTAGTCCAACTCAGGTGCCAGACATATGAATGAAGAAGCCTTCAAAGGTCTCCTCCCCAGACACCGTCTGCCTCAATCACATAAGAGTTTCTGAGTGAAAACACCCAGCTGAGCTTAGTCAATTCAAAAAGCCATGGAATAACAGTAATAATAATTAATAATAATAATAAAGTGTTACATTAAACCTTTAAGTGTTGGCATGGCTTGTTACAGAGCAATAGAGAACCAGAGTAGTGGGACAAACAGGGTTAGAGGGAAATCACAAGTTTTATTTTTCACATGTTAAATGCCAGATGGCCATTGATCATCCAAATGAAAATGTTAAGTAGGCTAAGTAACAACCTCTAGAATTCACAGATATTTAGATTGGATCACCAGTCCATGAGGCATTTCTGTTTAAGACTCTTGGAGCAAATGTCAAAATGTTATTATGATACTGGATCTCCCTCTCTTGTTTCTTATTTAATGTGAGCACTTCTATTTTTTTCACCATTAATAATGATGTTTGCTATGGATTTCTGGTAAATAGACTCCATGTATGAAGTTTCTTTCTCTCCTTGTTGGCTGAGGACTTTTCTTTTACATTATAAATGAATGTTGATGTTTACCAATGTTTTTCTGTATCTAGTGATAGGATCACATAGTTTTATTTACGTGCTGAGTTGTCTGTTGTTAACAAAGCATCACCATCATCCCATTCTAAGATCTTTTCTGCTTCACAAAGAAGAAACTAGGAATGATTATTTCTTAAAATCCTCTTCATCTATCTTGTTCTAGGTTAAAAGCTGACAATGAAAGGGCCTCATAGAAGATCTGGAAGGTGTAAGAGGAGAGACCATTATTCCGAGTAGGTATTGCAGACAGACACATTCTCATGTGGTACTTCCAGGTAAGATTCTTGAGAATTACTTACTTTGTTAATGCACTTTGAGTTAAATGGAAGAGCTTCCTCACAGTTATCTAGATTTGTCATAGCAGGTCATCAGTAAATTCTTGAAAACCATTTGATCCTGTAGTGTTGGCTGGGACTTTTAGCAGAGTTTTCTCTGAGCTTTACTCCATCACTTCTTCCAATAACTGTGCAATCTTCCAATTTCCAGTGTTAAAACCTTTAACATGTGGCGTGCAGAGAGACATCTGTGTTTTATACTGTTATATTTCTGTATTAATTTTATCTTGACTGATACACTGGTAGAGTTTTATACAGCTAAATAATCATATTTTTTTTGTTGAGAAAGATTAGCCCTAAGCTAACATCTGTTGCCAATCTTCCTCCTTTTGCTTGAGGAAGATTGTCACTGAGCCAACATCTGTGCCAATCTTGCTCTATTTTATGTGGGATGCTGCCACAGCACGGCTTGATGAGTAGTGCTAAGTCCATGCCTGGGATCTGAACTTACAAACCCTGGGCTGCCAAAGTGTAATGTGAAAACTTAACCACTGTGCCACCAGGCCAGCCCCTACTTCTAAACCACCTTTACGTTCCTGAGATAAATTCTACTTTGTCATTATAGTAGACTGTTTGCCAATTATTTCACTGTAATTCTCCATCTTTAAGACACCCAGATTAATTGAACTTCTTGGTCCTCTGATTAGGTGAGGCCATGGAACTCATTCTAGTCAATACATTGTGAGCAGATGGGATGTGTCACTTCTAGGCCCGACATTAAATTGCTGGTTCAAGATCTTAGACTGTTTTTCCCTTCTGCTACCACCATTAGCAATGGTAGTGGCTGGTGTCTCCATCTGAAATGCAGACTAAGGATACATAGCACAGACTCTGGCAGATTCACCATGGATATATCACGTAATCAATAAATAAACATCTGTTGCTTTTTTAGCCGCTATCATTGGTGATATTACTTTAGCATAACCAAGGGCATCCTGATTGGTACAGAAATTGGTGTGAGAATCAGGGTATTATTCTGATGCAAATACTGAAATATTTGGTATTAGTTTAGGGAACAGGAGGAGGACAGGAAGGAAATTGTTATCAGAACCCGGAAGGTTGTTGATGAAAGTTCTATGTTGGTGGAAAATTGATAAAATTGTTACCTTAATGAACTTATATCTTGAGGGAAGAGGTTGCAGCACAGAATGTTGGAAGTATTTGATGTTTACTATAAGCTATGTCCTGCAAATATTATTAGAAACTTAGGTCAGAAAAGAATTAGTTGTTTGAAGTAAGCAAGAAAAGAAGTATAGTTTATAAATTTAGAGACTTTTTCGGTTGGTAAGGCAACTGTTTCTTTACCCCAAACAGGAAAAGATAAAATGAAACAGGTCTAGTTTGTGAATTCTTTTTTAATAATCTACTTCATCCATTCTCTTCTTGCATGTTTTCTGATAGAAATCCAATGTAATTATTATCCTTGTTCTCCTACAGGTTAGATGCCCTGACACTCCACCTTTTTTCATCGTTTTCTCTTTGTCTTTCATTTTCTGCAGTTTGAAAATGATATGCTTAGTTTATTTGATCTTGTTTTTGTTTGGGGGTATTTATTTCACTTGGCATTCTCTGAGCTTCTTGCATCTGTGGTTTGGGATACGTCATTAGTTTTAGAATATTCTCAGTCATCATTACTTTAAATATTTCTTCTGTTCTGTTCTCACTTTATCTTTTTTTCTGGTATTTAAATGACGTATGCTAAAACTCTTGAAATTGTCCCATAGTTCTTGGATGTCATTCTTTTTCCTTTTTGTCTTTTGGTTTAGAATTTTCTGTAGATGTATCTTCAAGCTCATAATTCTTCTCTCCACGATGTTGAGTCTAATAATGAGCCTATCAAAGGCAGTTTTCGTTTCTCTTTCATTTTTTGTGTTCTCACATTTCCTTTGGATTCTTTCTCAGAATTCCCATCTTTCTGTTTACATTGCTCATCTGTTTTTGCATGCTACTTTTATCATTAGATCCCTTAAAATAAAAACCATAATTGTTTTAAATACCTGTCTGATCATTACAACATTTCTGCTATATCTTAAACTGGTTTCGATGATTGCTTTCTCTCTTCAGACATTTTTTCTTGCCTTTTGTCATGCTTATAATTTTGTGTTTATACATTCATGTGCGCATGCGTGTGTGTACATGTGCATAATTTTTCTCTCTCATCCTGAGAGAGAATCTACATCTTGGAAACTATCTAGTTCAACATATCTTTCCATTCCAATTCTCTAGAGATTTCTCAGTGGAGAAATTAAACTTGCAGACATATACATTGCACTAAACATCAAATGCCATGTAATTTCTTATTTCTGTCATCGTAGATACCACTGTAGAACCAAGAACATCAGTGGTAATAGATGCCGTATTTTTATAAATTTTAGAGTAGCATTCGTTTTGTACTTATGGTGCTTTAAATATCAGAGGAACTAAGAAATTATCCCGGGAACTAGGAAGTAATAAAATAAGAAAATGCCTCATGTGGAGTGTTTTATTATAATTGGTATTATAATACAGATTAATATGTGTCACATTAAAATTTAAAATTCCAGAAATCAAGTATATCAAGTGGAATATTGTTTTAATAAACTATTGATTAAAAATGTTCTTCAAAATGACACATTTTAAGAGCAGAACTACTTTAGTAAACATAAATTATGCATCTGCACCCTGTGCAGACTATATCTGAGTTTTTAAAAACTATCTAACCCTGAACTTTAATTTGCTTCATTTTACCTTCATTTTTGTCTCTAGGGTGTTAAAATTGAGTACAGAACCTTTCTTTACCCCTTTCCTCCCACCACTTTTCTGCTCTTTGTAAGCAACTCAAACTCCTATTTACTGTAACCTTTAATTATAGAGTGTGGTAGAGTCACTACAAAACAGAGTCATTGACAGGAATCTTAGGCACCAAAAATGTTTTAGGTAGGGCACTACTGAACCATCATGACTGGATGGCACTTGTTCTATTTTCGACTTTTGTGTGAAATACCTCAAACTTGCTATGTCCTGCCCAGCATTTCAGCCGCTGTTACTAGAACCCTAATGTTTCTAGACTTCTCAAAATATGTTTCCCATGTCACCTGCATCCAGATCACTTGAGATGCTTACGAAAATTCAGATTACAAGGACCCATCCTAGATCTACGAAGTCAAAATCTCTGGTGATTGGATAAAAGAATCTGCTATTTAATAAGCTCTCTAGTTGATTCTTATGCATGCAAAGTTTGAGGAAATACAGTCTGGGAGTACATAGTCATGTTCTGTTTGGCTTCATCTCTTCCTTCCCCTCAACCCTCCCTTTGAATGCATATCCCAGGAAGTGATCTACTTTGTGCACAAGTGCTATTTAATTAGTAAGCAGTTCCTCATTTTGAAGAATCCATATGCCAGTGAATTTGTAAGGAGGTAAGTATGGTGTGGTGTAGGGCAGTGCTTTGTTTTAAGATTTTACTTATTTCAATTAAAAACTTTGAAATGTTTAAATGGAAAATAAAAATATTTAGATTCCAATAATTCAGGAATTTTAAAGTGGGTCTATTAGACAAAAGCTTTTTAAAAGTCCTCTGTGCCAATTTTGCAAAGTTTGGCCCAATAAAGTAATTTGCCCCAGGATGCTCAGTAGGTAAACAGTAGAGTTGGATATCCAACTGTGTGTGGCCTCAAAGCCAGTGCTCATCTTTCTCTACTGTGTTATCATTAGTCTTCCACCTATAATAAAGTACACTTACTGTATTCAATATGGATGGTATACAAGTAAGCTAAGAAATTCGGCTTCTAGGATTGCAACACACGGAGCTCCCTGGAACCACTCCATAACAAAACAAGAAAAACTGATGAAAATTATTAAAAAAAAAAACATATTAAGACTCTGAGATTTGTGCTAAGGGCATACAGCAAATGAAGAATAATTTATTCAAGAAAGTCTACTAAAGCAAGGTAAGAACGCCATGAGTTTTTGGCAGTTGAGCAATGCCCACTTCTACTTTCCCTGCTCCCAAGCCAACTTGAATTAAGCTCCATTCCTGGAGAGTATGGACAAGGAAACTGGGCTTGTCTTCCTTCAGCTCATAATAAAGGGCTATCTCATCTCACTAGAAGGAGTGAGCCACCAGCATTTCTAATCCCCTCAAACTTTGAAGTTAACAGGTTAAATTCTTCTTGAGTATGGCTATGAGGTCAGAGCCTCCCTTCCTTCACTCAGCCCTCTCTTCCACTCACTCACACATAGGATGGAAGCCTCTACCCTATTCATGACAGGTGTATAATACTTGGGCCCCAAGAGCCCTCCCCCAGCTCACTCATAGGGCATATATTCCTCACCACGAGAGGTAAGCCAATTAAACCAGGGGCTACTGCCTAGTCTAGTACCTAGAAGAGCGACTTGGAGAGTTTTCCCAGGGGGAGAGGCAGCCCATAATAAAAGAGAGATTGGAATCTCTCCTGGCCAAGGCAAGAGGAGGAAGAGTGATCATTGTAAGATAGACCCAGAGCATTTTCCTTAACAAAAGCCTACTCTACAGACGAAAACATTTTTGCAAGAGCCTTATTCCAGCAGGAGGAAGAGCTCTTTTCCCATTCCTGCCCTTAGCATCCATTCTGTCTTATCTATGGGAGTGGCCATAATAATAAGGGACAGGAACATCAAGGAAATAGATTTAGAGTTGTGGAGTCAGGAATGGCAATAGGCGGCAAGGAGAAAAAAGCTACAGCATTTGCAAAACATTTGTGAAAGTAACAACGCTGAGACACAGGCCCACTAATGTCTAGATTTAATAAAAAAAAATTATGGAATGCTCCTGTCTCCCACATCTTACCACTAAATCAACATGGCTCAAGGATGCTAACTGTGGATTTCAGCTGAAAGAGCTACAAGGAAAGTATCTCCCTAAGAAGTACCCAAGGAAGCACAAAGTCCAAAGAGGAGACAAGGGCAAGGACACTAGATGAATTTGAAGCCTCTAGTGTCTATACCTACAATAAACGTTAAACACCCAGCTCATATCAAGTTAACATAATTCTTCACACTAAAGGTCAATTTACTTCAGCTTCTATTACCCAATACAACTTGTCTGACTTTTACCAAAAATTATAAGGCATGACAAAAGGCAAGAAAAAAGTTTGAAGCAAGAAGGCAATCATCAAACCAGCTTAAGATATAGCAGAAATGCTGTAATGATCAGACAAGAATTTAAAACAATTATGGTTTTTATTTTAAGGGATCTAATGATAAAAGTAGCATGCAAAAACAGATGAGCAGTGTAAACAGAAAGGTGGAAATTCTGAGAAAGAATCCAAAGGAAATGTGAAAACACAAAAAATGAAAGAGAAATGAAAACTGCCTTTGATAGGCTCATTATTGGGCTCATCATGGTGGAGAGAAGAGTTATGAGCTTGAAGATACATCTACAGAAAATTCTAAACCAAAAGACAAAAAGAAAATAAAATGACATCCAAGAACTATGGGACAATTTCAAGAGTTTTAGCATATGTCATTTAAATACCAGAAAAAAGATAAAGTGAGAACAGTGCAGAAGAAATATTTAAAGTAATAATGACTGAGAATATTCTAAAACCAATGACGGATCCCAAACCACGGATGCAAGAAGCTCAGAGAATGCCAAGTGAAATAAATACCCCCAAACAAAAACAAGATCAAATAAACTAAGCATATCATTTTCAAACTGCAGAAAATGAAAGACAAAGAGAAAACGATGAAAAAAGCTGGAGTGTCAGAGCATCTAACCAGTAGGAGAACAAGGATAATAACTACATTGGACTTCTACCAGAAAACATGCAAGAAGAGAATGGATGAAGTAGATTATTAAAAAAGAATTCACAAACTAGAATTCTATATCCAGCAAAATTATTTTTCAAATGTAAAAAATAAATCAAGACTTTCTCAGACAAAGGACAACTGAAAAAATTCAACACTGCAAATCTGCCTTGCAAGAAATGTTAAAAGAAGTTCTTCTGGGAAAAGGAAAGTGATATAGGTCAGAAATTTGGACTTGTATAAAGAAGGAGCATCAGAGAAGGGAATGGAGAAAACCACAATATGTCACCTCAAAATATGCCTTTTTGACATAAAAATTATTTAGAACTCAAGGCAATTAAGAAGCAGAAACACAGGAAATCTTTCTACTTTCCTTTGTCTACATAAAGGCAGGATACAAATTCTTTTACTGGAGACAGAATCTTATCAGTCCACAGATGGCACCAGAAGAATCCACAAACAAACCTTCCTCCATTAGTTTCCTCCCATATATTTACCTCCCCACAGTTTGCTACCCTTGGAAGTCTAAAACTGCTTTCCTTTTGCCTGTCATTTTACTACAGATTTATTATTCTTTGTCGAAGATTCTATAGAAACCGAAATTCTAAGCCGCAGTTTTGAGTTAGAGCAGTTGTAAATGTATGTTGCAAATTCCAGAGCAACCACTAATTTTGTTTTTCAAAATACAATTGCAACGAGAGGAGATAAACTGGACTCATATAAAATCTTCAATTAAGAAGAAAAAGTAGAAAAAAGAAACAAAAAATAAGTATAATGAATAGAGAACAATTACAAATATATAGATATTAATCCAACTGTGCCAATAATCATTTCAAATGTAGTGTGAATGGTCTAAACAGACCAACTGAAAAAGCAGATATTGTTAAGAATGGATGAAAAAGAAAAGACCCAAACTATATGCTGTCTACAAGAAACTCACTTTAAGTATAAGGATTCAGATAGGTTAAATAGAGAAAATTATACAATGCTAACTAATAAAAAGAAAGCTGGAGTAGCTGTGTTAATTTCAGACAAAGCAGACCTTAGAATAAGAAAGATTTTCAGGGATGACAAGTGGCATTACATAATGTTAGAGGGGCCAGCTCTCCAGGGACATAACAACTGTTGATGTGTGTATGCGTAAGAACAGAATGTCAACATATGTGAGGCAAAAACTGAGAGAACTGCAAAGAGAAATAGACAAAAATACTATTACAGTTGTAGATAAACACCCTTCATTCAATAATTGATGAATTAATCAGGTAGAAAATCGGTAAGGATATAATTGGTCTGAACACAACTACTGATCCACTTGATCTAATTGATATAGAATACTCCATCCCACCACAGCTGAATCTTCTCAGTCTCACATGGAACATTCACTGAGATAGATTACATTCAGGCCATAAAAACTTACTATCAAATTTAAAAGAATGGAAATCATATAAAGTGTATTTTCAGACCACAGTGGAATTAAATTAGAAATCAGTAACAGAAAGTTGAAAATCCCCACATAATTGCAAATAAAACAGCACACTTCTAAATAATCCGTTAACCAAAGAAGAAGTCTCGAGATCAATTAAAAATATTTCTGACTAAATGGGAAAGAAACTGCCACTTATCAAAGTTTATTGGATGCACTGGAAAAGGTGTTTACTGGGAAATTAATAGCATTAAATGCTTATGTTAGAAAAGATCTAAACTCAATAGCTTAAGCTTCACCTTAGGAGCAGAAAAAAAGAAGGGCAATTGAAGCTTAAAGCAAGCAGAAGAAAATAAGCACTAAAAAATAGAGCATAAATCAATGAAAATGGAAAATAGAGAAATTCAATGAAATTTGAAGCGAGTTCCTTGGAAAAATCAATAAAATTAATAAACCTCTAGCTGGGCTAACCTAGAATTGAAAGAGAGGATGCACAAATTACAAATATTAGAAATGAAAGAGTAGCCCATAGTAATTAAAGTAATCCTATAGACATTAAAATAATAAAAGAATACTAAAAACAAATCTGTGTTCTCAAATTTCATAAATTAGATGAAATGTAGTAATTCCTCGAAAGACACTACTGCAAAACTCACACAACATTCTATGAATGATCTATTAAAGAAATTTAATATCTATTAAAGAAATTGAGTCAATGGTTAATAACATTCCAAAAGAGAAATCACCAGGCCTATTAAAAAATAGGCAAATTTTGGGGCCGGCCCTGTGGCTGAGTGGTTAAAGTTCTTCCGATGCATTTCAGCGGCCCAGGGTTTCACTGGTTCTGATCCTGGGTGCAGACATGGCACCACTTATCCGGCCATATTGAGGCGGTGTCCCACATGCCACCAGGAGAAGGACCCACAACTAAAAATATACAACTATGTACTGGGGGGATTTGGGGAGAAAAAGCAATTAAAAAAAAAAAAGATTGGCAACAGTTGTTAGCTCAGGTGCTAATCTTTAAAAAAAAAAAAAAGGCAAATTTTCTCAACAGACATCTCACCTAAGAAGATATGCAGATGGAATTAAGCATGTGAAAAGATACTCAGCATCATTTGCCTTTAGAAAAGTGCAATTAAGACAGTTATAAGATACCACTAGGCACTCATTAGAATGAGTAAAATACAAAACCCACAATAGCAATTTCTAGAGCTGATGCAGGTCAACCAGAACTCACATTCATTGCAGGTGGGAAGACAAAATGGTACAGTCACTTTGGAAGACAGTTTAGCAGTTTCTTAAAAAGTGAACCAGTCTGATCCAGCACTTGTGCTGTAAGGTATTTACCTAATGATTTGAAAATTTATGTCCCCTTTCAAAATTATGGGCAAATGTTCTCAATAGTTATTCATAATTTCCAAAATCTAAACTCATCCAAGGTGTCTTTTAATAGGTAAATGGATGAACAACCTGTGGTACATTCATACAATGAATATTATTCAGTGATAAAGGTATGTTGTTAAGTAAAATAATCAAGGCACAAAATAATATACACTATATGACTACATTCACTTAAACTTCAAAATAGAGAAAAGCATCTTACGGTGTTAGAAGCTAGCTTTTTTGTCTTTGGAGAGAAGAAAAGGAGTAGAGATTGCAAAAGATACAAGGAGATCGTAGGAGTTTCTTGTGAGATTCTTTCTCTTGTTCTAGGTTATGCTTCCAAGAATGTGTTCATTTAGCAACAATAATTGAACTTCACACGTAAGACTTTCTAGTTTTCTGCATGTAAATTTTATTCCTGTAAAGTTTTCTCACTTGTTTTCTTTGTGTCCTTGGGCGATTTGCTTAACCTCTGAGAGTCTAGATTTGTTTGATATGTGAAATTGCTATAACATAAAGTTGTTTTGAGGATTAATTAAATGCGAAGTATTTGGTACACACATTAGATGTGAAGTATTTGGTATACACATTAGATGTGAAGTATTTGGTACACACATTAGCAAATACAAAGATGCTAAATAAATAGCAGTTACAGTTTAAAACCTAATTACTTTAACCATAAACATTTTTTTCCAACCTTATTTTCAGTGAATCTAATGGTTTAGATTCAAATGGAATTGGTGTCACTTAAATGAGAATTGTGTAGTCAAGAAAGAGATATTTATTCCACAAACACTTAATAAGAATGTACTATGTCCAAAGAATTATTCTATGCACGCAGGATATATCAGTTACCACAGTAATACAAAAAATCTCTGTCTCTGTGGAGCTTAAATTCTATCGGGAGAGACAGACTCTACACAGAAGAAATAGTTACGTTACATTGTATGTTATAAGGTAAAAATTACTAAGGGAAAAAGCAGAATAGGATCAGTCACATCCATTTTTTCGAGAATGACAATGAGTTGCAATTTTACTAAGAAGGCCAGGTAAGCATTATGTAAAAAAATAAATAAATAAAAGAGAGAGAGATTTTTGCAAAATCTTAAATGACGTAAGAAATAACTCAGGGGAAAAGCAATGCAGTTCAAGACGACAATTGAAAAAGACTGAAACTCATAGGATGTACTGATGGATTAGATGTGTGGTAGGAAAGGAAAGAGGAGTCAAGGATGTTGCAAATTGCAAGAATGCAGTTGCTGTTAACTGGAATGGAATGGGATGGGGAAAAGTTTATCCACCCTTACAGTGTTCAAATTCAAACAAATCTTTGGGGGTTATGGCAAAGAGTACTATGCTCACCAATTCCTTATTTTGCTTTTTTTTGCTTCTGGTGAAGAAAGACTAGATTTGCAATTTCACCTGGCTGCTAATATTCTAAAAGCAAAGTAAGGAAGTGGGCTGGTATGAAAGAGCTGATAATGGAGCCTCAACTTTCATCCTGTAAACTCTCACTTATTCCCAGGTTTACATTACGGTACCTATGATAAATTAAGTCATGTGTTCCCCAACCTGGAGATGCTTTCTTTTATTTAGGCGAAAGACTAAACCTCAAGTACTCTATCAAGTGTTTATGTGTGTAAGGAGGTAGGGGGCGGGGAGACCACTCCTGACACTGTAGAGTAGGGAAGAGGATCTAAAATTATACCAGGTTTTTTCTTTTGTTTTTGGTGGTTTTTTTGGTAGTAAGTTATATTCTGAAATAGTTTTAAACTTACAGTAAAATTACTATAGTTGTACCGGGAAGTCTTGTATACCTTTCATATATTTTTCAGATTCAAGAATTTTTCCATGTAGGCTTATTCACTTATAATTATCTCTTTATATTAATTTTATACATAGGTGAATATTATTTTTCTGACCCATAATAAGTTAGAAGCATCCTGTTTCCTTTACCCTAAATAATTTAACGTGTATTCCTTAAGGAAACACACATATTCTTACCAAACCACAATTAAGTTTAAAAAATTAGGGAAAATCAGGAAATTATCTCATCCACAGATGATACTCAGATTTAATTTTCACAATAACATCCTTCATAGATTTGTTTTCCTTTTCCAGGATCAAATCCAGAATCACATATTGCATTTGGTTGTCATATCTCTATAGTAGCAATCTTTATGTTTATTCAGGTTAACGGTTTTGAAGAGACGGGTCAGTTATTTTGTAGAATGTTCCCCAACTTAGGTTTCTGATGCCTCTTTGTGATTAGATTCACTGGAGTGAGGTTCTTTCTTTTTCAGAGTGTCTTATTTGACAGATGATGTCTTCTGCCCCCATTTTGGTGATGCTAGGCTTGGTGTCTTTGTTCAGGTGGTAGTCACATATTTCCCAATGCTGGTATTACTACTTTTTCTTTGAAACTAGTAAGTAGCTTATGGGGAAATATTTTGAAACGATGTAGGCATCTTCTCCCTTGTCAAACATCCACCCTTTAGGTTTAGTATCATTGATGATTTATCAATTTATCATTCTTGCTATTATTTGGCATTCTACGGTAAGGAAGATCTTTATTTACTTATTCATTTATTTACGTATATCAGTATGGACTCATGGATTATTATTTTATCCCATAGTTCATAATCCACTCCTTTTGTTACTTACATTGATGCTCAAATAATTCCAGATATAGCCAAAGGGAGCTGTCATACTGGCTTGTGTCATTTTGACATATTTTCATGATTCTTTGAGCTCCTCCTGTGCAAGGCAACAATATGTTCCAGGCTCATTTTGCTCTTTTCCAGTCCTGGAAATAATAACCATTTCTCCAATAAGCCTTCTATCCTTTTAATGGGGAGTGGTATTCAGAAATGAAAATCTGAATAAGCGTGCTTATTGCTTCTTTTTCATTCTTGCTCTGCTCTCTCTCTCCTTCTTGTTCTTTTCTCTCTCCTTCTCCCCACCACATTCATGTTATATAGAATATGAATACATATTGATACTTCCAATTCAAATCTAAAATCACATGGTACATACTAAATTTTCTCCTTCCAATTTTGAAATTCTTTTCTTTTAACAGGGAGAAATATGGATCCCATTATCCTCATTATATTGACTAGTGTTTACTATTTGTTTACTTATTTTATAAGGTAAAATTTACAGTATTCATATTCACAAACTAAGAATGCGATTTAACGAGTTTTAGCAAGAAGATGTACCCATTCAGTGAACACGGTGACAAGATAAAGAAAATTTTCCTCACATCAAAGAGGCACTTCCTATCCCTCAGCAGTCAATCACCACCCCCTCCTATCCCCCAACCACAGTTCAGATTTTTTTCCCACCATAGATTAGTTTTGCCTACTTTAACACTTCCTATCAGAGAAATCATACTACATGCGCCTTTAGTCTCTGGCTTATTTTGTTCGTCAAAATATCTCTGAGATTTATACATGTTGTTAAAGGAATCAGTTTATTCCTTTTGATAGCTGAGCAGTATTCCATTGTATGATATAGAGCACAGTGTGTATCTGTTCTCTTGTTGATAGAAATTTGTATTATTTCCAGTTTTGAGATAATATAAATACGTCTCTTGTAAACATTTATGAATGCATCTTATTTCTGTGGACATATTTTTTATTTTTCTTGCATAAGTCCTGGAGAGTATAATTGCTATGTCAAAGTGAAGCTGTATATTCAACTTTATAGGAAACTGACAGACTTTTTACAGAACCGTTGAGCTATTTTACACTACCACCAGTGATGTGTGAGAATTCAGGTTACTCAACACCCATGGCAATATTTAGCAGGGACAGTATTTTTAAAATTTTGGTCATTAAAGTGAAAATATAGCAGTATCTCATTGTAATTATAATTTGTATTTCCCTGTTGACTAATGATATTAAACACTTTTTCATGAAATTTTTGTCCATTTATATATTTTCCTTTTATATGTGTTTGTTCAAGCTTTTTGTCTATTTATTTATTGAATTGTCTGAACTTTAACTCTTGGGTTGTAGGAGATTTTTAAAATATATTCTGAATATGTCTGTTACAGATGTATGTTTCCCACATATGGTTTGCCTACTAATTTTCTTAGTGGTGCCTTTTGATAATCAGAAGTTTCCTTTATTGATGAAGTACAATTTATAATTTTTTGGGGGGTAATTGTTTTGTTCTGTCTAAGAATTCTTCACTTACCCTCAGGTCAACTTTGAGTCACCTGTCATCAATTAGACTTTACAGTTTTAGCTATTACATTTAGGTCATGATTCATTTTGAATTGTTTGTATGTGTTATTATATATAAGTCAAGGTTGACTTTTTTCTATATGAATATCCACTTGCTTCGGCACCATTTTTTGAAAAGTCTTTCATTTCCCACTGAATTGCTTTGGAATTTTTATTGAAAAATCAGTTGAACTTTGGACTCTCTGTTCTGCCCCACTGATCTGTTTTTCTATACTTATTCCAATACCACAGCATCTGTAGCTTCATTGTAAGCTGTGAAAGCTGGTAGTGTAAATCTTCCAATTATATTCTACTTTTTCAAGACCGTTCTGAGAATTTGAAGTATTTTTCATTTATTAATTTTGGAATAATCTTATCATTTTCTGCAAAAAGCCTGCTGAAATTTCGATTTGGATTTTGTTGACCCCATAGACCAATTTGGGAGAATTAGCATTTTAACCAAATTGAGCGTTTCAGTCTTTCTAGATGACCATACGTCTTCATTTATTTGGTCTTCTTTAGCCTCAGGAATGTTTGGTAGTTTTCAGAATAAATGTCTTGCTTTGACTGCTGTTAAGTTTATTCCTTAGAGTTTTTGATGTTATTGAAAATGGGCATTTGAATTCCATTTTCTAGTTGTTTATCACTAGTATATGGAAATACAATTGATTCTTCATATAGACCCCATGTCCTGGAAGCTTGCTATCTTCACTTCTTAAAACTAGTAGAATTTTTGTTTGTTTTGGTATATTCCTCAGAATTTTTCTACATTAAAAAAAATCTTGCCAGGGAATATTGACAGTTTGACTTATTCTTTTCCAATCTTTATATCTTCTACTTCTTTTTTTTACTTTCTTGTGCTAGCTAGGACATCCAATACAATGTTGAATGGAAGTTATGAAAGGTGTCAACCATGCATTTTTCTCAATCCAGCAAGAAAGCATTCAGTCTTTCATAATTAAATATAATGTAATTTGTAGAATTTGTCATAGAATCTCTTTATTAGGTTGAGGAGGTACCAATCTATTTACATTTAGCTTATAAATTTTATCACAAATGGATAATCATTGGGTTGAGTTGTTCATATCATTTGCTCCTTTATTCTGTTAATATAGTTAATTAATCTAATTTGTTTTTAACGTTATATTGGCTTTGAATTCCCGAGATCTATTACTGAATTAAATTTACAATGTCTACATTTATGAGGAACGCTAGTTTATAATTTTCTTTTCTTTCAATGTCTTTGTCAGATTGTAATCAGGGAAATACGGCCATTTAAAACAAATTAGGGAGAGCTTTCTCCTCTTTTTTTTTTATAATTTATAACTAGATTTCAGAAGAATTGACATTCTCATGCTGGCATGTTACTCTGTATATGAAAACAGATTCTCCATTAATTTAGGTGTTGTGCATTTTAATAAATCTTTATTGCATCTCTAGTAAAGTCCAGTACACCTTTTGTTAGACTTACTCTTGGTCACTTGATATTCTCTGATACTACTTTAAACAGTGACAAATTATTTTTAGTTGTTTGTTGCTGATATAAAGAAATTCATTTGAATTTTTTATATTATCACGTTGTCCTTCTATCTAGGTAAACTCTGCAATTATGTATAATAATGTATCTAAGTAAATGATCATGTTATACAAACAATGACAGTTTTGTTCCTTCCTTTCCAATTCTCATGCATTCAATTCCTTTTTATCATATTATTATGCATGCTATAGCCACCAAAGCATTTGCGATTTGAAGTCTTGAAAACATGTTTCCTTACATAGTTCTTGATTTTAAATGGGAAGCTCTCTACATTGACTCACTTAGAATAACATTTGTGGATTTCTAAAAGATAATGTTCATTACGTAATTAAGTTCCTTCTTATTTCTAACATACTGAGCATTTTTATTATGTATTTATGATAAAATGTATCAAATATGTTTTTGCGTCTACTTAAATAGTCATGAAGTTTTACTTTTAATTTTTAATGTGGGAATTAAGTTTATAGATTTTTAAGTATGGAACTTTCTTTGTATATATGGGATAAAATCAGTAAGGTTATGGTATTTTATCTTTTTAAACACTGGATTTGATTGTAAGCTAGATAAAAAATTCTAAATTCTAAGTACTGTTTCTTTAATATTTGAAAAAATATTACTCCATTATCCTCTTGTGTCCAGTGATGTGCTTAAAAAAAAAGAACTGATGAAGATTTTATTCTTGTTCCTTTGTAAATGACATTCTGTATCTCTAGGGAAATTTTATTTTAAAATTATTTTTCTCTTTTCTTGTGTGTTTTCAAATATCATTATAACATATCTAGATCTGAGTTTTTCTTTGTCTCCTCTTTAGCACACTGTGTGCCCCTTCCACTTAAGATCGTCTACCCTTACTTCTATTAAATTTATCTCCATATATTTCCTCCACTGTATCTTGGATAAACTTTTTGTGAATGCCTTTGAATTTAACTGTATTTAGCTCAGACTATTTGTATTCAAATATTTGATATTTTTTGAGACCTCCTTGAAGTCTAGTATTTGATGAAATATATGTGTTCCAAGACTTTTAAAGCATGTGTGTTCTCTAATTGTTGGATACTGAGTTCTACAATTGATTTTTAGATCTGATAAGACAATGGTGTATTTCAAAATATCTATGCTCACACGTCTTTTAAAAATCTGGTTCATCTATCAATTACTGAGAGAGTTGATCATTCCCTGCTATATCTATTGATTTATCATTTTCTTTTTGTAATAATTTTCTATACATATTTTTAAGTATATCAATTTAAAAATGTATATATCTACCTGGTAAATTGTGCATTTAGAAATGTGTAGTATTTTATTCTAATCTTGCATTTTTCTCTTCAGTTTATTCTCTGATAAAAATTATTAGAGCAACTCTTTTATTTAGACATATCACAAGCGTTCTGATAGAACTCTTTGTATGAGGGTGAAAAGACATATGGTCTATGTCCTCCCGGAGGTGAGTTTAATAAAAAGATACGCAAAAGTTAATCTGTGCATTTGGGCTGTATATTTACATTTGAAAGACTGAACAAGAAAATAAAGGAAACCGTAGATATATGCCATTTGCCGCCTAACAATTTCATGTAATGGGGGTCATAAAGATCATAAACATATATTGCCATGTGATTACCAATCTCTTTTATGTGGGATAAATAATAATATGGTATTTCAGTAAAATGCAGCTCTATTTCTCCACTGATTTCAATAGCAATATTCAAAAATATAAATTGATATAGGAAGCTATTCTGGTTAGCTTAATGTGTTTAGACTTTAAGTATTGGAAATATCCTGTCCATTTACAAAATGTGAAAAGACTTGTTTTATTAGATTTTAATACTTTAATCTTGGGCTTATTGTTCCCTCTTTGATTGCTTGAAGTATCCAAATCTCACTCACTATGTGGAAATACTAGTGTATGATCTCGTACATACACATGCATAATAACAATGAGCTTGTCTCACCTTGATGGATACGCTCGAGGTCATAAAAACAATCATTTATGTGGGCATTTTTTAACAGTTAATCTGAAAATCTCTCAAATTAGTGAGCAGCACTATCACCAAAGAAAAAAAATCAGTTCTCTGAATTCTCCTTACAAATAGTATAAGATCTCCCACATGTTTTGTCTTTTTCCCAGGACTAACAGGCCCTACAGGGATCTATTGTGAAAGAGAAAGCTCACTAGCTACTTACATACCCAAGACAAAACAGAAGTCCTATTTACTACTGTGTGCCAAAGAAATGCATTGTAAGAGTTAGTGCCTTTTCAACAATGAACAGGGATTAAAACAAGACTCCATCCTGAGCTCACATGTTGTTGCAGAAATACCCTTTTTATGAAGAATTTATCAAAACGTTTTATTTATGAAGTACTGTGGCAGGAAACTACATGCTAAAACAGCAAGTGAAAGACTGAATAATTGTCCAAGAATTGTTATATGATGTTATTAAACAAAGAAGGAAATGCTTAAGACAAACTCATGATCTTCTAAAAATTAATAAATTCACAATAATCCCAGTACCTCTTTATTTTCTTAAGGGAACAAGAATTTATCTCAATGTTCCTTAGTCTAACAAGTAAGAAATAAGCACTTGAAGGACAGGAGACAATCTGAGGTACTAATGATAAACTGCTTTATTTTTTAGTGTATTAGATTGTATATGCCACTTGAATGTTTCTGTATATTCATACACAAATTAAATCTGATATCTAATAAGACTCTTTCATTTGGCCTAATCCAAAAATTATCAATAAAAAGATACAGCTTTTTTTAATAAGTGGAAAACAAGATGTGGCTAATGAGTTGCTCTCAATTAGGCAATACCCACTATTATTTATTTGGTCAATTATAATTATACCCCTATAGTATTATCATTTTAATAACCTTTTTCTTGACCTATTTCTCCTTTGATGTATATGATGGTAATTTCCTCCTATCACTTATTTGTTCATGCTATTGCTTGGTGGAGAACTTATCCTTTTTTTCTGTCTTTCAGTATGAAGTATTCCGTCCACCTTTATATCCAACTTAAATTCAGCCTACTCCACAATGTTTCTCTTTTTCTGCTCAATTCTTCTTTTCTTTCCTGTAAGCTAAAAGTAATTTCTTCTTTCTGTGATTTTTTTAAAAGGTATTTTGTCATAATTCTTCCAACCCTTAACCAAGATCTGGTGTTGACCTTTTGGATTTACTAACCCGATTGAAACCTCCCTCAGAGCAAGCGCAGGTCTGATTTATCATTAAACTCATAATTATGCAGGCACCAAAGCACAAACTGGGTGATTAGCAGACCTCAAAGGGATGAATGCTTTAAGTCACTAAGGAAAATGTGGATAGTAACACTGCAACTAACATCAGGATTTCACACAGGCTCACTGTTCAGAAATGTCTGTTTTTCATTCACAGTGGGCCAGCTGTCAAAATTATTCAGCCACTGCTGCTAGAAAAATCCTCATATTATGATTAATAGTCAAGTTCTACCAAATACAATTTCCTTCCAGGAATTATAGCGTATTATTTCCTCCTCTAAAAAAGGAGAAAGCTTTCCTCTTGACAGAACAAAGGGGAATACTGTTCTTAAAGCCTGATTTCGAAAGAGTAATCATTTTAGCTGAGAAAGAAAAGTGCATGATTTAATAAAAAATTATCATAACAAAGCTGTTTTTAAGATTTTAAGATCTGATACACATATATATGTACACATATGTATTTCTGAATTACATAAAAATAATCAGCTTTCCCTTTTTGGATTGCAGAATTAGAATTATGATTTATAGTAAGCGTTAATTTCTTTAGCACCCTAAATGTGTAGTCCTTTAAAAAATGCTACATTTAATTATTATAAACTTTTCTGCCTAACTAGCAGAAAGTGGTCCTGAGGGATAAGATGATGGAAATTCCCATTTTTAACATATTACTAAAGTGTGTCAGTATAGGTAACTTACATATCAGTGTGGATGGAAAACTCCTTATTTCAAAGCTCAACAATGCTAGCTCTTCTTTTGTGATAAAATTAACAATGAAATTGCTTTTTGCCTTCAGTGCTCAAGGTACGTTAGCCCATAACTGTTAGTTAATGTTTGAATCTATTTTTAGGACTATATATTGTTTCTTTAGAGATGAATAACTTTATTTGAAAATGGTGTCTATTGACAGAGTACTCTTTATTTTCAGGAACATATCCAAACCAAGCATTCATATTTGATGAATGCAAAATTGACAGCCAGGAGACTATCCTAACACATTCCTTTATATGAATCATCAAAAAAAAAAAAAATAGTTTCCTTTCACCAGTTTCAGAGGATAATGGCATCATATGCTTTGAAAAAAAGACACATATGTAAAGGAAAAATTAAATTTAAAGACTTAGACACTGATATGTAATACTATCCCATACTGAATTCTGATAGTCATACCAAGTCATCAGATCTTACATTATTTGTCTTCTTTGCATCAGAGTTAACTAAATGATACTCATAGTCGTTTAAAAACATGCCTTAAAATGACTACAGTGTGAATCCACATTTTTGCAAGAATCTCCTTGTCCTTGCTTTCCCATACCATTTCTCAGAAAATCCAGAAATAAAATGTAAGCATACTCATTGAAGATTTTGATTAAGAGGAAAACATTCTTCTAGAATGCAACAAAGACATTCAAAATCAAGTTTAACTAATAATGTCTTGTTCTTGGGAAGTCTGGGGAGCATAACTCATTTAAGTTTTGCAACACTTTGAAAGCACTTTCAATCCGATCCTGAGTATACTTGAAAACAACAGTGTATACACTTCAACATTTTTAAAATACGTACTTGAGAAATTAACTTTCAAAAAGAATAGTGATTTCTAACCTATCTCTAAATTGGACATTCAAACTTGAAATATTCTAGAGAATGGACTCTGACAGTAATTTTTAAACTCAGGGAAATGTTATAGTAAATAGTAAGTATTTTATATAATCTAAGAATACATAAATTTAGAATAAGGAAATTTCCTGTGGATAAGGTATATAAAGAATGCATACAATTTGGGTACTGAAATTTGTAACGTTATCATCTAATTTGACTACATAAAATTTAAAAGAATCTTATGAGTATTTGCTCTATATTCAAAATTGCTGGGATTGCTAATTGGCAAGATTGCAAATGATAAATCTGGTCATCCTTAAATTTTACTTTAAGAGTTCCTAAAGGAAATCTGAAAAATTATTTGCTTCATTGTAATTTTAAAAGTCACATGTGAAATATAATTAGAAAATGACTAGATAGATTATATATGGCTTCTTTTAATATTTTCTTGATAAAACAATGTGCCACCACCTTCAATATATTTAATATCAGTTTTTCTGCTTTTCTCTCAGAGGAACAATATTTTATTTTCCTTTCTTATTTCCTTCCTTCCTTCCTTTCTTTTTTCCTTAGTAAGCCCTAATGAAAAAAAGTAACTTTGTTGGGGCCGGCCTGGTGGCACAACGGTTAAGTTCCCACCTTCTGCTTCTCAGTGGCCCGGGGTTCGCCTATTCAGATCCTGGGTGCAGACATGGCACCGCTTGGCAAAAGCCATGCTGTGGTATGCGTCCCACGTATAAAGTAGAGGAAGATGATATAAAGTAGAGGAAGATGGGCATGGATGTGAGCTCAGGGCCAGGCTTCTTCAGCAAAAAGATGGAGATTGGCAGTAGTTAGTTCAGGGCTAATATTCCTCAAAGAAAAAGAGAAAACGTGACTTTGTTAAAACATCATTATTTCTGCCACTCATTTTATAATTCAGAACATCTCAACACAGATCAAAATACACAGTTTCTAATATCAAGCTTAAGAATTATCAGAAATATGTTTGAGTTATGAAGCTCAACTCTGGGTTTGTGTTGCCTTGTTAAAGGATGCTTTGACACCCCAAGTTTTCAGGCATATTTGTTAAAGGAAAGAGTTTATGTGGAAGTAACGTGTCTGGAAGTTGGTTTTTCTATAACAGTTGTTCTGGATACGACACAATTATCCCTCTCCCAGAGGACATTCGGAGATGGAGATTGTTGGGGGTCACAGCTTGGGGAGCAGTGCTACTGGAGTCTAGTGAGTAGAGACCAGGGCATTGCTGAATACCCAGCATACAAGACAGCCCCCTACAACAAAGAATAATGCAGCCCAAAATATCAATAGAGGTGAGGTCAAAAAGCCCTGTTCTGAAACAATCTTTGCCCTTGGGAAGTTTTCATGTGTTCCCAGGTGTCCGCTTACCCAATTTAGAAGACTTAGCTGGGGCCATTCTATCATTTTATTTTTCAACACTTCATTCTTTTATTTGGGGATGAAGGACAAATACTTGTATGCTCAAACATCATTTCTTCAGAAGTAAAAGGTAGAGTGACACAGGACGGGCAAAGTTTGGCACCAAACATACACACCCACATATATACCTGCAAGTACCCTAAATGCTATACATACTCAGAGTAATCATACTTTGCCTGAATAGGACATATAAACACAAAAATATTAACCTTTCATTGACAAAGAATGTAGTTGCAATGTCTCACCTGAATATACCCCTCCCTACACCCTTACTTCTTTTCTTCCTCCGTTTACAGCTTCATGATCCAATCTTTCTTCTCATATCACAATGTAATTTTTCTAGTTCTATTTCCTGGAGAGACGTGTCTTAATTTCTGCTTCTCATTTTTATTGGCAATATCATGTAACAGATTAAACAATGACTGGAGATTTTACATTAACCTTACATTAAAGGAGCCTTCTAGAGGCACAATGCTTTGATAGAAAAAGGGATTTTAATGAAGAGAATTTCAGGTAATATGGTAAGCCAGTAGATAAATAAATTGATGCAAGCAGACACTTCCACATCTCGTCAGTAAGAATCTATGACATGAAAAGTACATCAGATGGTTTTAGTGGGAAAAGAAGTGACTTACATCTTTCTGAGAAGTTAAAGTGGACTATAGCGTCTGCTAAGGCCCAAATCTGTTCAAAGCTATTTACATGAGTGGTATACTTGAGATGAACTGGAGAGAAGGATAAATTATTAATGTGGTTTCTGTGGTTCTTTTAAAAAAAATCAGTTCTAACTTCGGCTCTTTAGAATAGTCACACACACACACACACACACAAATCCTTACTTTAACCTTCTAACAAGGGGTTTAAGGGAAAGTTTTGCTCAAAAAAAAAACTATTAAAAAGATTTTAACATGAAACAGTTACAAGAGTCGATTCTCATTCCTTAGCTCTTGTATTATCCCAATACTTTTCTCATCGAATGTTAGTTTTTGCTGCATGTTATTTTAAGTGACTGATATTTTAAAAGTCTAAGTTGCATACGTAACTCATATTAGGATTAACAGGGGTTATGCATTTAGTTCAAGAAGAGAATATACCCTAACCTGTTTATTATGACATACCTCCTTTGCTATTCATTAGAACATCTTGGAAGCTCCATGTAATACATCAAAAGGAAAAGTGCCTATGATGCAATGCCATTTATTTTTGTATAGCGACACACACACAGTGTATCATAAAATGGTTTGTGAAGAGTGTCAGTCATAAGAAAAAAGAAAAAAAATAAGAAATTTTATAACGAGATAAGAAACTGGTACTGTGCAATTCTGCACCCAAATATAGTCACAATAACAGTAAAAACTAAGGAAATCTTTTCAAGATTTTGGAGTATAGGGGAGACTTTTATCTTTTCATTTCTAATATTTTCTTCCTTTTCTTCTAAGTTTTTTGCTATTCTCTAGTTATTACAGAGTCTCACGGAGATTAAAGGAAACAAAAATAGCAACTCTTCTTACTTCTTTGAATATTCATCTTTTTAAAAACCATGTCTAGTGATTATATTCCAAGAACTGTCTGAGCTCTCCTTGTGCTGTGGATGACTCTAATTTTGTGAGGCGTTGTCCCCAGTCTCTGTCTGAGATGACTTAAATTGCTGATGTGGCAGCACAGTGGTAAATATATGAAGTCGGAGAGCTCCATATTTCCACCCAAATTAATACAACTCACTTCAATTTCCCTAAGTTAACACAAAATAAATCAGGTTTTAAATTATTATTTGTTCTGATAATATTACTTGTTAACCTTCTCAATTACAGGAACGCATAACTGTACCTATTAAATATTCAGACATCTAATATACTTCTATAGAAGCCACAGAATCGAATAAGATATGTAATTAGAAAGTCTCTCTCCTGATTTACACTATTTTTATGTTCTACTGCAACTAGCATAAAAGAGAAATTCCTTAGCACTGGCTGTGAGGCCCTGCTCGGATTGCTCCCTGACTACCCCGCCAGTCTCAATGTACATAAATCCTCAGTGCTCTGGTATCCTCAAGTTATACTCATCCTGGCCTTCTTTCTGAGTCCCTCTGATTCTTGCCCTTGGTGAACTTTTGTTCACAATAGCCAACTCCCATGCCTGTGGTCACCTACTCCTAAGCTGTCAGTAAAGTGCCCCTCCCATCACTCTGTATCCCTTAACCCTCTTAGGTTTTCTTCATGGATTCCATAATTACTTGTAATTCTTTTTTATCTTTATTTATTTCTTACTTGTCCATTCTCCCACTAGAAGATAAAGGCAAGAGAGTTGAGTTTTGGGTTTCTTGCTCACAACTGTATTCTTGGCACCTAGAATATTGTAGGCACACTAGAAACTCAATGAATATTTACGGATAAGTGAATCAACCAATCAAGCTAGTAAGCAACTTGGTATATAAATTCACATGCGAAATACTGTGTGATAGCTTTTTGCTTGTCTGGTTTTGTTGTTGCTGTATGTATGTGTGTGTGTGTGTATGAGATACTGTAAATGGACTGGTGGCAATTAAAAACCAATCCTTCATATTATCAGTCTTGGAAATGTGCTGCAAATAATAATGGATCAATGAGAAGGGACAATAAAATGACTTTAGTCCCAAAATATCACCTGCTCATAAAATCAGCTAGCAAACCCCATCCTTAATAATTTTCTGCTTTCTTTTAAAACAAACAAAATACAGACATAAACAAACTGAAAACTTTTTCCATGGTCCCTTCAAGCCATCCACTAAGTTGCTTGTATTTTTTAACAACCAAAATTCAGAAAAGAAATTTTTACGATGGTTTCCTGTCCCCAGTGTCATTTCATTTTTAATTTTTCCTTCATGTTCTTTTTTTCTTCTTTTTCTTAATAGACCTTGTGAAATATTTTTTATTATGTATCTCAAATTATTTGGACATAATAAATACAATAAATCTCCAAAACCTACTGCTTCTATTCCTAAAAGAACTCTAGAATGCATCTCTTCCTTTCTGTTTATATCATATCAATAAGACTTTTTCTGGAAATTTCAACAATTTTCTTATCTTTTCACATCCAGTTATTACGTGAAATAAGTCATCTCTAATAATCCATCGTCTGGAAGCAATTTATAAAATTATGTTCCCGTGTTACGTATGGGGGTAATGTTTGTTAGCTGGTTATGCATAGTCCCTTACTTTCATTTTACTTTACTTTTTGGTCAGTATAATGTATTTTATTTTATTATTTGATTGAGGTAAAAATACTTAACATGATATCTACCCTTGTAACAAATTTTTGAGAGTGCAATATCTTATTGTTGACTGTAGGTACAATGTTGTACAGAAGATCTCTAGAGTTTACTCATTTTGCTTAACTGAACCTTCGTATCTGTGGATCAGTAACTCCCCATTTCCCCATCCCCTACAGTCCCTGGAACCACCATTCCACTGTTTGATTCTATGAGTCTGACTATTTTAGATACCTCCTGTAAGCAGAATTACGCAGTGTTTGTCTTTCTGTGACTGGCTTATTTCACTTAGCATAATGTGCTAAAGGTTCATCCATGTTGTTGTTTATTAAAGAATTTCCTTATTTTTAAAGGTTGAATTGTATTCCATCGTGTGTGTGTGTGTGTGTATCTACATCTAGCTATCTATATCTATAAATAGATCACATTTTATTTATTCATTTATCTGTCAATGGACATTCAGTTTGTTTTCACATCTTGGCTATTGCGAATAGTGCTGCAATGAACATGGGAGTGCTAAAAATCTCTCTAAGATTCTGATTTCAATTCTTTTGGATAAATACTCAGGAGAGGGATTGCTGGATCACATGGTTATTCTATTTTTAATTTTTTAAAGACTTTCCATACTGTTTTCTATAGAGGCTGTACCATTTTGCATTCCCATTAACAGTGTCCAAGGGTTCTAATTTGGAGAACATGGGTTCTACATATCCTTGCCAACATTTGGTGTCTTTTGTTTTTTTGATAATAGCCATCCTGACAGGTATGAGGTAAAATCTCATTGTAGTTTTATTTATATTTCCCTAATTAGTGGTGTTGAGCATTTTTTCATACACCTGTTGGCTATTTGTATGTCTTATTTCGAGAAATGTCTAGTCAAGTCCTTATCCAATTTTTAATTGGGATATTAGATTTTTTGCTACTGAGTTGTAGGAGTTCCTAATATATTTTGGATGTTAACTTCTTATCAAATATATGGTTCACCAATATTTTCCCCTATTCTGTAGGTTGCCTTTTCATTCGGTTGATTATTTCTTTTGCTGTGCCAAAGCACGTTAGTTTGAGGTAGTCCCACTTGTTTATTTTTGTTTTTGCTGTCTGTTCTTTTGGTGTCATAACTGAGAAATCATTACCAAGATCAGTTAACTATATATGCACGGATTTATTTATGGACTCTCTATTCTGTTCCCTTAGTTTATATGTTTGTCTTTATGCCAACACCATACTATTTTGATTACTGTAGCTTTCTAATATAGTTAGAAATCAGGAAGTATAATGCCTCCAGCTTTGTTCTTTCTCAGTATTGCTTTGGCTATAAAAGGTCTTTTGTGGTTTCATGTAAATTGTGACTTGTTTTTTCCATTTCTGAAAAAAATGGCTTTAGAATTTTGATAGGAATTGCGTTGAACCTGTAGATCACTTTGGGCAGTATGGGCATCTTAACAATATTAAGTCTTCCAATCCATGAACATGGATGTCTTTCTTTTTGTTTGTGTCTTCTTTAATATTTTTTCATCAATGTTTTGTAGTTTTTGAAACATAGTTTGGTAGTTTTCATCTCCATAGTTAAATTTATTACTCAGTATTTTATTCTTTTGGGGGCTATTATAGTGGGATAATTTTTCTAATTTCCTTTTCAAATGGTTTGTCGTTAGTGTACAGAAACACAACTGATTTTTGTGTGTTGATTTGATATCCTGCCACTTTACTGCATTCATTTATTAGTTCTAACAGTTTTTCTACAGAATCTTTAGGGTTTTCTGTATATAAGATCATGTCATCTGCAAATAAGGACAACTTGACTTCTTCTCTCAGTATCATTTGTCCTTACGCTAATTAACCATGACTTTAGCTTTTTCTCTTTTGAAATGATCTTGCTAAGGTCACCCAGGATATTTTTCCTATTTTCCATACTTAATCTGTACTTTTTAGTTCGTATCATAGAATACTCCTCTCAGCCACACTACTGCTCTTTCATATCCTTCTTCTTATTTATTTCTCTGTCTTATCTACCAATATCTTTATTTCATAATGTTATACCTAATGGGTTATATTCCTGCAATTCCCTTTACATGTTTCTGTTGGCAAAGAATTCTATTTTGGACTATTTTTTTTCTTATAAGACTAAACTCTCCTGGAAAATTCATCTGTGCCCACAACTTCAACTATTACTTTATGTGATGATACCTCCCTAAATTACATCCTCTGCATTAATCTCTCTCCTAAGACCAGAGTAGTATATCTAATAGCCTGATGGATACCTCCCCTGAATAATCCAAGATCCACAATTTAATGCATCTTCTTTTATTAACTTCCATTACGTCAATGATTTGCTCCTCCATCTTCCAAGAAGTACAAGCTTGCAATTCTAGACTGTGTTGATATGACAAAAGAGTTTAATTAATATTTGTCAATGGTTAAACATTCCCCACTCCTACACCTATTCCTAGCATATTCTTTTACCTCTCTGGCCTAGAAACACTGGAGAGCTGTAATTTATAGCCATCAAACTAGGGTCTCTGTGGTAAGTTGATTGAGTTCAAATCTTGTATCCGCTATTCAGTACTATGTTGTCTGACAAATGTGACAAAAATGTCTGTGCTTCCTTCTGCTCTCTAGGAAGTGGAAATAATAATAGTAGCACTCGTTCAGGTGGACTAAGTAAGATAATACAAGTAAAGCGCTTAGAATAGTGCCTGGCACAGAGTTATTGAATGGTATATATTATTATTTCTGAAATTAGAACTCTCCTTACCTGCCCTATGCCAATGTACAGGCCAATTCTAACTCTCACCTGAAAAGATTTTCATCTTTTATATCAGCTCACACTCCAACTCACTGTGTGGGGAGAGACTTTGTAAAATGCAAATGTATTACATCATTCTGACGTTTAATAACTTTCAGGGGCTTTTTCGTTCCTTCAGTGTAATGATTTACTTACTTGGCATTGCTCAAAATGCCCTTTGTAGTCTTTTTTTTTTTTAAAGATTTTATTTTTTCCTTTTTCTCCCCAAAGCCCCCCAGTACATAATTGTATATTCTTCGCTGTGGATCCTTCGAGTTGTGGCACGTGGGATGCCGCCTCAGCGTGGTTTGATGAGCAGTGCCATGTCTGCGCCCAGGATTCGAACCAACAAAACACTGGGCCACCTGCAGCGGACCATGTGAACTTAACCACTCAGGCACGGGGCCAGCCCCCTTTGTACTCTTTCTCATGCCTATTTCTTTTTTTTATTTTATTTTTTTATTAAGATTTTATTTTTTCCTTTTTCTCCCCAAAGCCCCCCAATACATAGTTGTATATTCTTTGTTGTGGGTCCTTCTAGTTGTAGCATGTGGGACGCTGCCTCAGCGTGGTTTGATGAGCAGTGCCATGTCCGTGCCCAGGATTCTAACCAATGAAACACTGGGCCGCCTGCAGCGGAGCGCACAGACTTAACCACTCGGCCACGGGGCCAGCCCCTCTCATGCCTATTTCTTCAACCAGATCTCTTACAATAAATCACAGATTCAGGTCGGGAAAATAACATGGGTATGTTAGTACATTGTAAATAAATATTAAAGGAATTTTCTACTTGAGATCAAAAAACTTTTTGGAGAAAGCATTTTTGATAATACTTTATTACATAATTAAATGCTATTTTTATAGTTTATCCTTTTTCTTAAGTAAATTTTACTAATTCACATTTTCTGGAGACTTACTCATTTTATTTAAAACGTACTAGCCTGATTTAACAAATAAGTTCCATACCACTTTTATTGTTACAGAGCATAAAACAAATGAAAAAAAATTCATTAAGTTAATATATTCTCAATAAAAAACAAGTTAAATATATGTATATTAGACAACACTAGTAATAATATTCATTACATCATAGGCCAAAATAAAAGAGCAAAAATCAAATCACCGTTACAGATGCCAAAGAGTCTTTGATGGTAGTTAATACATATTTTCTGATTTGTAAGTCATCGTAGTACACTGTTCTAGGAAACCTTAATAAAATGAGTTGTCCACAGATTAATATCTAAATTCATTATATCTAATTAAAAATTTCAATATCTTACTGTAACCATGCCAAATGATACTTGAGCACATATGAGAAAAAATTTCCAGCAGAATTGTCAAGAGGGGCTGGCCCCATTACCCAGTGGTTAAGTTCTCACGCTCCTCTTCGGCAGCCCAGGGTTTTGCTGGTTCGAGTCCTGGGTGCGGACGTGGCACCGCTCATCAGGCCATGCAGAGGCAGAATCCCACAAGCCACAACTAGAAGAACCCACAACTAAAATATACAACTACCTACTGGGGGGGCATTGAGGAGAAAAAGGAAAAAAAAATTAAAAAAAGAATTATCAAGAAAATTATAAAAATGAATAGCAATGAGGAAAGGTTTGTATAATCTGGATATAAAAGTATATTAAACTATATTACATTGTGAAGAATGCATAAGTAGATTTTTAAACAGAATGGAAAGCTTCTTAAAAGATTATGTGTGTGAGAGTGAGAGTGTGTGTGTGTGTGTACGTAATTCTGTGTGTATTTATTCATTTGTACACAAAGTGACGGTGCTTCAAGACTGTGTGGAAAGGTAGAACATTCACCAAATGTTATGTGGACATTTGGTTGCCTGTTTTAAATAAAGCAAAATAAAAATTTACCCCTCAGAGAGAAAGTCAAATACCATATGATCTCACTCATAAGTGGAAGATAAAAATGACAAAAAAAAAAAAAACCCATAGCATTGGAGATTGGACTGGTGATTACCTTTGGGGAAGGGGGGAGGGGGGAGGGAAAAAGGGGTGATTAGGGTCACATGTGAGGGGATGCACTATAATTAGTGTTCGGGTGGTGAACATGATGTAATGTATACAGAATTTGAAATATGATGTACATCCGAAAAAAAAATTAAAAAAAAATTTACCCCTCAGAAACAAATATTTAAATGTGAAAGAACAAGATCTTAATCAGAAAATTATACAAAAATATACATGTGCACTTATAAGATGGGAGATTTTTTGCACATTGCTTAAGAGAAAATTTTACGACATTTGATCACATCAATATCAATGTGCACATTAAAAAGCAGTAAATAGAGAGATAGAATGTAAAAACAAGCATAAACTGAGCATTTACTTCACATATGCATACCTTGTTTAATACACCTAATAGTAAAGAGGATTATAAATCAAAAAGAAAAAGACGAAGAAACCAGTCAAGTTGGGCAAAATATATTAACAGGCTATTTATAAAGTAGATGTACAGATTCCAAGAGATATTTCCCCAATCCAATTTGCAAAAATGGAAACAATCATAAGTTCCAATAATAGCAGGTGCAAGAAGAAATCAGCAATTCCCCGTGCTGCCGCTGCGAGTGTAGGATGGTGTATTATTTCTGGAGTCCTTGAAATAAACTTGGCAATTTACAACCAGCACCATTGAAAAAGAGATTCTTTGTTCCAGCTGTTCTCCATTTAGGAATTTTCTCTTTTCTGGTAACGGTAAATATACAAACATAATTACTACAAAGTTAGATAGGACAAGTATTAGAAAGAATTTACACCTTGGCAGTAGAAAATTGGTAAAATAGGCTTATTTATAACATAATTGTTAAACATAAATGTAAAATGCAAGGGATATTTAATCATAAACATAAAAAAAGCTTATAATGTCTTGATAAATTTTACAATTTCTAATTTACATTCAAATTTATGTGTTTATACATGTGCCAATGCACATACCAGGGACAAATCTTCATGCTAACACTTCATGTTTGGATTAAAGGCTGATTTTAATTTCTTCTGTAAGATTTTCTGCATTTTTTTGTATTTCATTAATAAATATATACTGATTTTATAATCAGAAATATTGTCTATTCAAAATATTAAAAGAAACAGTAAATTTGAGAGAGACCAGCTCTTCTCTCAACATGCAAATCTGTCCTTTCATTAATTAATTCTTTTGATGCCTCTATATAATATTTATTTTAACATGCATTCACACTTGTGTGTATATATATATATATGTATACATCATGTGAACTGCAGTTGAAGGAGGGCACTGCTCTCCATAATAGATTTCCAGTTTCCATGTTTCTTGGGAATCATTTCATACTCTGCAAACTAGTAAGGAGGTCCTTATTAATACCTATCTTCTAAGTTCTTTTAAGTCCTTTCATAAGAATTATTACATTGTTAAATATATCAAACTTTAGATATACATTTTTCTTTTATATGGACATATAGCTGGAATTAGAGAAATGTGAAATTGGGTCTTCCCTGCTTCTAGAAGGTGAAAGTTAAATGTAATCCTATATTTCATGACTTGCCTCTTGTATTGCCGAGTTCCTTGACAAAGAATAAATCACTATGAATCTCATTTCCATATTTGCATGTGATTAGTTTGAAAATATTATAAAAGGCTGCATACAACTCTCTCTCTCTCAAGAAAACTGGAGCTTATAAAAATTAGATGTATTTTTCAAGGGTCAATTCAGGGTTTTCCAGAGAAAACCTCTGGAAATTGATTCTTTGCTTATCTTGAATTAGCTATATAAGAGATAAGAAAATTGTACCCAGCAAATAGATTGAAGAAACAGGACTTGACCACAAAAAACTAATCTCAAAAAAAAAAAGAAAAAAGAATGAAAACAGAAAGTTCTTTCAGAACAATAAAGAACTACTTTAGTTACAAGCTAGAAATAAAATTTCTTTCCAAGTGTTGTCAAATAATCAAATTAACTCATTTAGCAATTGAAAATGTGGTCCGTAAAAGACCAAAATTAAAAACAAAGATGAGAAATAATTAATCCAACATTATTAATACTGAAAACAGAAAGTGTTCTCAAAATTCATAAAACTATTTTTGAGGAGTATGATGTGCATAGTAGTTATTATTACTTGTTTTCTGTGCATTTTCTCATTTATTTGAACATTTTCTATTCTGCCTCATTAGCATGCAAATTCTATGAGTCAGTGAACTTGCCAATCTCTTACTGATTATCAAATGTATACTGACTAGCATAATTTACATATCTATATTCTAACTGGCTTTATTCTTAGTGCAAATTAACTTTAAAGTTTTATTCTCAGAGATTTTTTTAAAAGTTGTTTTGTGAGACCGCCTCACCCCTCACCTCCAAATTCTTAGAGAAGATCTGCTTTCTCTTTCATGGATTGGTTGGTTGTTCATAGAAAGGAAAATGGTCAAGTCAAAGTTAAAAGTTTTAGAGCAGTCTTATGTCACTTATTCAAAACACTGTGGATATACTAATTAATTATAACAATCTGTTGCATAACTAATATCTTGCAAATTCTTTGCTGAACTGCAGATTCTGTTATTCTGTGGCAGAATTTCCCAAAACTTTTTCTGTGAACTTCCAACATATCCTCAAGGAACATAAATGTACTAGATACTGCTCAACTCAGCCCTAGGTGCATTCTGGCACAGCCACACGACTATTGTCATTTTTACTTGAATTGAAAAGGTTAGGGAGGACAGGTAAATGACATTTACCATCCTTATTAGTAAATGAAATGAGGTACATCTGGCATGAGTTGTTCTTAGATGTTCCAAGCAGTAAACTTTTGATCACTTTTTAAATATTTAGTCCTCGGGGCCGGCCCGGTGGCGCAGCGGATAAGTGCGCAGGTTCCGTTTCTCCGCGACCTGGGGTTCACCGGCCCGGATCCTGGGTGCAGACGTGGCACTGCTTGGCAAGCCATGCTGTGGAAGGCATCCCACATAGAAAGTAGAGGAAGATGGGCATGGACGTTAGCTCAGGGCCAAGATTCCTCAGCAAAAAAAGAGGAGGATTGGCAGCAGATGTTAGCTCAGGGCTAATATTCCTCAATAAATAAATAAATAAATATTTAGTCCTCAAAATATTTTCTTTGACAAGTGGAGCCCCAGGGGCCCCTATTTCATAAATCAACTCAACCTTCCTGAAAGTATGGGGGAACGTCAGAGAGAAGTTAAATTCCAGAGATAGAGCCTATCAGTACAGAAAAAAAAAAAAAATATATATATATATATATATATACAGCAGAAACAAATGCTGCTCAAGATCTGGAACCTTTAAGATCTGAAGAAAGATAACCAATGTTTGGGGGACAAATGGTAGGTACGTTGGTCCTTACCAGGTTAGTAGGGTCACAGGTTTCAGGATCATCAATAACACATCAAGTTTAGAAATTTGTCAAGGACAATTCTCCACTTGAAAAAGAAGAGCTGGTACTTTCTCAGGAGCGGGGTTTCACAGGCCTAAGCAATTCTACTGCAGAAGCCAGTGGAAGAAACAAATATGCCCCAGGACTGAAAACACCTACTCATGCGGATGAGTGGTGGCTATGTCATTAAAGTTGCCTTCTTTAAAGCGAGAATTGTAGAAGAAAAACAACAACAACTATCTGTTAGGGACTTTATATATATCATCCTTCACATTTTATCCCCACAACAACCTGATAAGTAGATGCTATTAGTAATCCACTTGAAGAAGAAGAAAGTGAGCGAGACAGAGGTTAAATAGCATGCCCCAGATCATAGCTAGTAAATGACAGAGTTGGTATGTAATCCCATATAGTCTGTCTCCAGAATTAACTCCTTAATGCAATATATGGAATGATATGCTATCATTGAGTCAACTGTTGAGTGAGTATTTATATGAATCCACTTATCTCCTTAAGGTTCAATTTAGTTACTGTGATCAATTCTCTGCACTGATCTTGACTTTCTTCTATTACTCCATAGATGTATTTAAAATAAAAATATACAGAATGAACTATGCTTCCAATAAATGCAAAGCCGTTTACCAGGCAACAAGTGATTAGCGTCGGTTGCTTCTAATACTTTTGACAGATAGCAAATTACATGAAAACAAGCAAACCGATGCTTCAAAATGGGCCTGAGACAAATGATAAAGTACAAAAATCTAAGATAAAAATCATGCCCTATCTTACACCTGCTGTTAATTTAGCCCTGAGTGGGTTAAAGTTTTACGAAAGAAAACAGAAGGCCAGTCTTCTGCCATGTGTCACTTTATCAGTTTAATGGTGCACACCAAGTGAGTTCTCATCACTTTCCCCTACTTCTTCCAGGTTCCCTGGAATGGTATACCTAAAAACAAACAAGCAAACACAAAAGAGAACTCAATTCTATTAGTATACTAAACTTCCATTCACTGCCCTAAACTTCAACATTTCTTGTTCTATAACTAGATTCTTCTTCAATGTCTCTCTTCTTCACTACAGCTTAAATTCCGTGGCAGCAGACACTACATCTGTCTTTTTATTGCTCTCTCTTTTATCCCTAGCACAACCCTTAGCACATGGTAGGTGATCAATAAATTTTTGCTGAATGAAAGAATGCATGAGTAATAGGAGCACAATAAATATTGGCTGAATGGATGCATAAATATTTAAATAGAAAAGTGTTTCACTATAAATCAGAAAGATTGCCAATATTTTTAAAAATGTTCTGTTAATCATGAATTTACCTAAAATCTGAATAAGCGATACAAGGACTCATCATTAAGCGTGTCTCTGGGCCATTCTTCCAACTTAGCACTTTTTTATTAGAGATGATCTTGTTTCCTTGTCATCAAGCCTTGAGTAAACTGCTGTTGTCCCACATGTTCTGCTGCTCGGCACTTTGAAACTGGTTTAGAATGTTAGTTCTTGTTTTTGGGGAATAGCACAAGCTCATGAAAGTGTTATGATTATTGCAATAATAAGCAATTCAGTACACAAAAACATTAAACAAATCTAAAGTAAAACTTTTGATGTTGTACATAGCAGAGGAAAAACCAAATTTTCTGGTAGAGTTTTAAAGTGAAATAAGATAATGCACAGGAATTCTCTTTATAAGCAGTCATATAAATGAATGTATGTAAGAATGAATGAATGATTAATCATCACTGATTATCTATCAGTAGAAGGCACTTTTTTGGCTACAATTAAATACACTGCTTCACACTCCTTCGCAACTTTACTGATGCCAGTTTTCTTGGTCTTTTCCATTAAAGGAAAGTTATAGAAAGTCAGAAGAAAAAATTAAGATGGAGCGGCGTATAAATGAAACAGTAGCAATGAAATTGCAATCTGCAAAGGTTTTGATCTAGAAATACGTTATAGTTAAAAGCACATTAAATGAGTATTAGATCCATAGATGTATTGTCTCAGGAACTTGAGCAAAATAATTTGCCCAAGTCTCAGCCTTCCCATCTGTAAAAAACGGGTTGTAATAAATCTTTTACCTTTCACATGCTTTTTTTGAGGAAGAGGATACTAGAAACATGAAATTTATCTGCCCCAAATGTTCAGCAGATTTCTGTGAACAATTGTTTGAATTTTCCATTTCCATTTTTTTAATTTAAAATCATTCTAATCAGGTTTTGGTTTTCTCAATTTTCACAATTGTTTTTCTCTTCTCTACTTCATTGATTTTTGCTCTAATCTTGATTATTTCCTTTCTTCTGTTTGCTTTAGATTTCCTTTTCTCTCCTTGTTTATAAGTGAACTAATTTGAAAAGTTAGGTTATTTTTTAAGACGAGTCTTCACGTGTAACATAGACCTTACAGCTATAAATGTCCCTGCAAGCACTGTCTTTCGTCACATCCCTTATAACTGTCTACATTTTCATTCATCTCAAAGTAGTTTCTAATTTCTCAAGTAATTTCTTCTTTGATTCATTGGTTATTTATGTTTTGGTTGTTTATTTCCACATATTTATTCATTTCCCTTATTTCTGTATTTATTTCTAATTTCATTTCATTCTGTTCAGAGGATGTATTTCGTATGACTTTAATAATTTAAAATTTATTGAAAAATATTTCATGGCCTTGCACATGGTCTATCCTGGAGAACGATTCATCTACACTTGAAAGATTTTGTATTATGTCATTGTTGGTGGGAGTCCTCTATACATCTGTTAGAATAGTTTTATAGTGTTGTTCAAATCTTCTCACTTTCGATCTTATTTGTGTCCATTTTTCTATCCATTATTGAAAATGGAATATCGATCAAAGTTTCTATTATTGCTGAATTGCCTGTTTTGCTCCTCAATTTTTTCGGTTTTTGCTTCCCGTATTTGGGACTGTGTGGTTAAGTGATGTGTGTTTATAACTGCCATAGCTCCCTGATATATTGAATTTTTATCATTATAAAATGCCTTTATTTATCTCTAGTGACATTATTTTCTTAAAATCTATTGAATCTTAAATTAGTATAGCCACTCTAGCTTTCTAATGGCTGCTGTTTTCATGATATTTCATTTTTCCGTCTTTTTTACTTTGAACTTATTTGTTCCTTTGAATCCAAAATGTGTCTCCTGAAGACAGAATATAGTTGGAAGTTTTTAAAAATCCAGCCTGGTGAATTTTCTCTTATTTCTTTCAAGATTTAGTCTTGTCTTTGTCTTTCAACATTTTTACAATGATGTGCCTGGATGTAGAGCTCTTTGTATTTATCCTACTTAGATTTTGTTAAGCTTCTTAGGCATGGAGATTACTGTTTTTAATCAAACTTTGGATATCTTCAGCCGCTACCTCTTCAAATATTTTTCTCTCTCTTTGGTACGCAGACTGATGCTGTTCCCAAAATATGTTAACATTCTAATCCCCAGAACCTATGAATAGTTAACATGGCAAAGGGGACTTTGCAGATATGATTAAGTTAAAAATTTTAACATGGGTAATTTACTCTGGATTATCTGAGTGGCATTAATGTAATGGCAGGTGTTCTTATAAATGAAGAGAGACAGAGTCATAGAAGGAGATGTGACAGTGGAAGCAGAGATCTTAGGGATGTGATTGCTGGCTTTGGCTCATGAGTCAAGGAATGCAGGATCCTCCAGAATCTGGAAACAGGTTCTGTTGTAGAGCCTGCAGTATGGCTGAACCTTAAATTTAGTTTCAAAAGATCCATTTTGGATTTCTAACCCCTAGAAATGTAATATTATAAATTTTCAGGTTTTTTAAGTCACTAAGTTTGTGATGATTTGTTAAAGCTGCAATAGGAAACTAACACAGTCCATTTTTTAATCTCCTTTCTTTCTGGTACCTCTATTATGTGTATGCTGGTATGCTTAATGGTGTCCCACATTTCTCCGAGAGTGTTCATTTTCCTTCGTTCCTTTTTTTCTCTGCTCTTTGGATTGTGTACTCTCTATTCATCTATCTTAAACTATGTTGGTTCTTTTTGCTTATAGTGAAATCTACTGTTGTGTTGCTCTAGTGAATTTTTCCATTTTAATGATTGCATCTGTAAACTCAAAAATTTCCATTTGCTTCCTTATTTTAATTTCTATCCATTAATATTGTTCATCTGGGGAGATTTCATCATTCTATTTTCCTTTTCTTCTTTATGAATGGTTTCTTTTAGTCCTTTGAAGATATTTGTCATGGCTGATTCAGAGTTGTTTTCCATTAAGTCAACACCAGGGCCCTGTCCCAGCTAGTTCTGTTGTCTGCTGATTTTTCTGTCCATGGGTCCCACTTTCATGTTTCTTTGTCTGTCCTGTAATTTTCTACGAAAACTGAATATTTTAGATAACATATTGTTTCAACTCTAGATAGTGACCCATCACCCCTTCCTGGACTTGTTATTGCTGTTGTTTCTTGTTTATTTCTTTAGTGACTTGGCTGGACTATTTTAGTGAAACTGATTTCCCTTGCAGTGTAAATCCTCTGTTTTTGCTGCTCAGAGGGGGCAGGCTTAGGCAGGCCCTCAATCACCCTGGTTTTAGCAGGGCTTTCCTTGACTGATTCTTTCTGTAATCTCTACTTTAAGCTGTCTACCCTACCAGGTTTCACATTCAGCTGTTAGCTTCCAATATTTGTCTGCTAGTTGCTCTATTGTTTTCAACATTGTCTTGGGACATAAATTTATACAAGCCCAATACAATTAAATTTTGGTCCTTTTGCAGGTGTAGCTTTGGAGGACAGTCTGAAGTTTGTTGAAACTCCAGAAGGTTCTTCCTGCCTGTCTCTTTCCCTAGTCTTCTCTGGTAAAATACCAGGTCTAAGCCTTTGTTTATTGCTATCATGGAGCTGCTAGTATCTGCTTAATAGCTCATCACTCATATTTCCACTGTTTTTGAGAGCATCCTTATGCTTGAATTTCTCCACATTTTGTTTCAAATAAAGTCAATTTTCATGGGGATGGCTTTAGAGATTTCTGTTCTTATGGCCTGTCTCTTTCCCTTGGCAACATCTCCCAGCGTTTTCCCTGGAGCTGGTGGCTGAGAACAGCAGGCAGATCTCAGTAGGCAGGGGCAGTTGCTTCTGATTTCCTTGACTTTTTCTCCCAGTGTGGATTCTTCTCCCTATGAGTGAGTGAGATGACGGCAATAGGGGCCCCAGTATTCTTGGCTTGCCATTCCTGGGAGAAAGGCTCCACACTATGACTGGGGATTGAGTAAAAGAGGGAGCTCCTGAGTTCTTGAGCATACTTGCCTGAAATTTAGCCTCTGCTATAAAGAGTTGGGTTTGGGAAAAATATGAAGAATGCTGGTGACTCACCATATTGGAAGCTGGGGCACCAGAATCCTATCTTATTTGCTATACTCACCCGAAAGGGAGTTTCCATGATGCTGAGCTGGGGAGAGGAGGAATAAAGGAGTGGGTTGTGGCTCAAATGCTACACATTCTCACTGTTCTTACTGAGCTTTGTTAGATTTTCTTCAATAAATGTTTCTTCACTTTTTGTATGTTCTCACGATAATTTCCAGAAACTTTGAATAGTTGTTTTTCAACATTTTTTAAAAAGTTATTGTTGTTTTTCTGGGGAGCTCCTCACACCACCATTCCATAAGTACATCCTGAAAAAGATTATTTTTAACTTTTACAGGAAGTTAAATTTGCCTAAAAATTTACTTGACAGTATTGTATAAGCAAATACTTTATGATCTGGTGAGCAATTTAATTCCTAAATGATTCTGACTTTCTTTTATTTTTATATATTTAATATCTTTGAAAATTGAGTTTCCTTTTGCTTTGCTTAACTCTAAAAAACAAATGGGTTTATTAAAAATGTAACGTATTCTAATAAATAGTATATCTATAACTAATTTGCTTTTACATGTATAAGAAAGGAGATAGAAAATATTACATATGAAGAACTAACTTCTTAAAAGCAGATATGTAGTAAATATTTTTAAAGTATTTGTTAAAATACCAGAGTACACAACTAAAAAATAATAAAGTTTGAAAAATCTGAGTATTATTAGTTGATTAACTTTACAAGGGCATCAAAAGCTAGTGCTTTTCCAAATATAAATTCCAATGTTTTGTTATTTCACTTGATTTAGGAATAGGCAACATTTTACTGATGAATTATAATTAGATAAAAGAACAGAAATTGTGGTTGATAAAATAATTGTTTTCCTGAAAGAAAAATAAAGTGTTTTACATTGTGTTCCAGTACAGTAAATTAGTATATCAATTAGGAGAACTTTTAATCTATTTTAAAATCTCATTATTTCATTTCCTAATGCTTTTCAATAAGTCGCTTTTAGAAGAACTGCTTGAAAATGAAAAAATTGGAATTCATTATAGCTTTGTTTTTTGAGAAACGTGAGCTAAAACTAATTGTTTTGCTTGAAGTTCACATTTTAACAAAAAATGGCCAAATTATATTCAGGCTGAAATTTTAAAACTCAGAAAACTCAACCAAGTATCATTTATATTCTTAATTTGAAAGAGCTAGAAGTCTATGAGGATTTCTAGTATTGATGCTAATGAAGGATGGACTTTGTATATTTCACAGTTAAACAAAATATTGAGTGTGGTTGTTGCTTTAAAAATAATTATGCCAGGCAGAAGACCAAAGGTACCTTACTGTAGTCTTCCACCAAGTTTCATACCTTTAACTCACCCACCAGAGAGAAGATAGTTTGATTGTCTCTCTGACCCCTACCTCTGAGATGCCAAGGAAGTGTCCTCTGGCTATATCTGGTAAAAACTGGATCTTAAAAAATGTACATTTAGAATGAACTCAAGGCAGAGATCGTTTTAGCCATTTGTCCCAGTTTTGGTGCATCCTGCAGTAGATTTTAGGTTTGTGAATTATCCAAAGCCAGAAAATCTTTCATATTCTTAAACATGGGACATTACCTTAGAAGCTACGGTCCAGAATGTGATTTGATCCAGATGAAGGGAGAATGCAGTAGGGAGTATAATGAGAGGACTGGGTACTCAAGGAAGCACTAAATGAAGACAAGAAGAGTGGAAGCTAGCCTTCTGGATAAAAAGATGAACTTCTCCTTTGGTCCCTGACTCGACGTCCATTTCTCATAACTTTGCTTATAGACCCAAGTCAGCTAAAAAGTTCTTCTTTTATTTCCCTTTCATCCAATTTTATTTATTTATTTATTTTTTGAGGCATATTAGCCCTGAGCTAACATCTGCTGCCAATCCTCCTCTTTTTGCTGTGGAAGACTGGCCCTGAGCTAACATCTGTGCTCATCTTCCTCTGCTATTTATATGTGGGACAGCTGCCACAGCACAGCTTGCCAAGTGGTGCCATGTCCACACCCGGGATCCAAACCAGCGAACCCCGGGCCATGTAAGTGGAATGTGCGAACTTAACCACTGCGGCACTGGGCTGGCCCCCAGTTTTACATTTTAACATTCTTAGTTTACTAATGAGTTTTCTGAGCCTAGATCAGCAGTTTCTAAAAACCTCTCTTCAATGTTTGGTACATCTGTGACCTTGCGGCGCATAGATAGGTACTGAAATTGGTGGGAGAGTTGGGTGTGTGAATATGTGTATAATTTGGGGTGTGTGTTAGGAGAGGGAGAGGTGAGTGGGCATACATACTATTATCAGTCAATAATATGAAGCCTGGAAAACTGGATAGTTTTCACTTCTCCCATTGTATCACTGACAGACACATCAACCCTTTGCTCTCCTCTCATCACCAAGATAAAAGCATGTTATAATGTGCCGATTTTGGAATAACAGACTCTCAATATTTTCAATTTATGTGTATGCATATTTTTTTCACTACAAAAAAATTGAAGTTCTACAATCTTCACTATATAATAAAGTTTTTATTTCTGTTAATTGGGAAAATACACATTGAAAAATCTACATAAATATGTTTTATTAAACATAGTATCATCTACAAACATTTGAAAAATATATTCTCACCAAAAAATACATATATAAATAGGTGAAGTGTTGGATATGTTAATTAACTAACTGGGAGGAGTCCTTTTGTAATGTATATGTATATCATCATCACGATGTACACTTTAAATGTATTACAATTTTATTTTCAATTATACCTCAATCTAGGTGAAAAAAGAAAAACATATTACACATATGTAGACCGTATGATTTTTATTTATTCTTCAGGTAATTCTTAGTGTACACATGCATTAGAAACTCCTAGAAATAAGTCCTTGCTCCTAGGTGAGCCAAGTACATAGAATGAGGATCATTTGTTTAAAATAGTGTTTTTAAAGCAATTTTAGTACAAGGACATTTCTTCAAAGGAAATTCTCACTTGAAATGGCAACTCTGTCCAACAAATGGAGCTAGGTTGCTCGGTCTAGACTCTTGGATTTCTATCCAGTTCACTTGCCCCTCTCCTTTCTACACCACCTCCCCTCTCTCCTCCCCTGAGTTCCTGTTTGCACACTAAGGGGAGAGCCATGAACCACCTTCAATGATTTATAAGAGAATTTATCCATGTAGGCATAATCAGATCAAAGGACTCTTTCTAAAGCGTAAATGTTTAAATGACTAGATATGGAGTTACAACTTTAAACATATAGTTCAAAGAACTTGAATTTCTCTGTTGAATCCTACTTGGAATTCTTAAACCAGAGTCCGTCTCAACAGCACTCACAGTATTAGAAATTTATGGAAAGAAAGTGTTGTATGTTTTGTTGAGCTACATTTCATGGTGAAACACATTGCAGTTGGTTACCTGACCTAGAGTGGTGAACTTTGAATTATTTTCAATTACCATTCCGTTGTTCATTTTTTTAACCAAAATGGATACTTAGGTTTTCTAATAACATTTATTCTTCCGTTTATTCACTTTTCATTAGGTCTAAAATGTGAGGAGTCTAATATTTGTTTTTCTATATGTTAAAAATTGGATTCAGGAAGTTTAACTATGTTCCTTTTCCATTGGAAGCATAATTATGATTATTTACTAACATCGTTGATTTGTTGACTATTTTACTGCCAAGCTTTTGTTTTGTTTTGAGGCATCTTAATACTATGCTCTATGCTTTACACACACTATCTCATTTAGTCTTTTCAATAATCCTATAAATTGGGCATTATTATAACAGGCATTGTTAGATGAGGAAACTAACATTTAGCAGGTAAAATAATTTACCTAAAGTCTCAGAGTGTTTGAAGTGACAAGCTAGCTTCAAACCCAAACCTCACATCAGAGCCCTGATTCTTACTCATTTGTCACAATGTTTAACAATACATTTTTTAATCTGCATTTCTCCTAAGGGAATTTAAGGTTGAATAACATCTACTGCACTTTTTTCCATAAAAGGATAATGAATATTTAGTGTAAAAATACAACAGAAAGAGAAATAAAATCACCTATTTTAATAATGCCTACATAAAGACACTATTTGCATCTTATTTATTTTTCTTCTGATCTTTTACAACACTTGTATAGCTTTGATCACACTACCTGTGCAATTTTATATGTTGCTTTCTTAATTTCACATAACATGAGCATTTTTCATATTATTATGCCATCTTCTAAAAATCCTATTAAAAGACTTCACAATATTTTGTTAAACTAAGTATTCAAGTATAGTTAGGCATTTAGGTTATTTTAACATGCTCTTCATTGTAAATCTATGTTGGTCATAACACCAACATCTTTTCCAAAGGCTTGTACAAGTTAACAGTTCCAAGAGAAATGCATGAATGTATACAATTCACTACATGTCCCAAATCTGCATAACATTATATTAAGTAGCAAACATTACATTAAGCACGGGAAGGTGCTATAGCTGAAAGTCACATCTTGTACCTAGCCACCTCTCCCTCCTTAAGTCTGATAAAACAGAAAGGGAGGAAATGGATTCATATCTTTAAACACATGAAGAAAAAACTGTTCAAAGCACCAGTGACATTAAAGAAGATGCACAAGCCTTCCTCCAATCATCTCCTATAAATGACTTCAAATGTTTCAGTGATTTCATTTCCTTACCTGCACCCAAGACCCACACGACTCATTTCAGACAACTCTCACCTTGGCAGAAGTAGACTAGAATATTTATTAGAATTTTCATAAAAAACAGATCAACATGCAACCATAATTTCCCCAGTCTAAGGAGATGAAGTCCCATTCTTTTGCACACTGCTGTGTGTTACTCTCTTCACTGGTCTTTCACTCAGTGGTCTTTCCCAGCATGTCTTCAAGTTTCTTTCGGTTTACAATTGTGATGGTTAATTTTGTATGTCAACTTGATTGGGACATGGGATATCCAGATATCTAGTTAAATGTTATTTCTGGATATGTTTGACGGGGTGTTTCAGGAAGAGGTTAGCATTTGAATTGGTGGACTGAGTAAAGCTGATTGACTTCACCAGTGTGGATGGGCATATCTAAACTGTTGAGGGCCCAAATAGAAGAAAAAAGTGGAAGAAGGGTGAATTTGCTCTCTGACCGACTGCTTGATTTGGGTCATTGGTCTTTTCCAGCACTCAGATCGAGAGGTACACCATCAGGTCTCCTGGTTCTCAGGACTTTGGGCTGGGGTGGGTACTGCATCACTGGCTCTCTTGGGACTTCCACTTGCAGAAGGCAGCTTGTGTGGTTTATCAGTCTCTCTATCATCACGTATGCCAAACTCTATAATCAATAAGCTATAAAATGACCAAATGACAAGATGAAATACGAATAAAATCTATAATCTCCTATTATCAAGCAATCTCTCTTGCTCCTCCCGCTCTTTCTCTTGTATACAGAGGAAGAAGATATCCATATCTATACCTATACCTCTAGCTCTATCATCTCTGTGTATATATTGTATTGATTCTGTTTTCTGGAGAACTCTGATACACAAACCTCTATGTTCATTTTTCTCTCTCCTGAATGCCTAAATTACGTTTTTATTGTTTGCTCTCTATGACTATCATTTTAACTGTCATCCTAGAGAGTACAACAGTATCTTTCACTTATCAAAGTTTAACATAAATTAACAATTTGAATACTTTCTGTTAAAATACTTTTACTCCACTTACCTTGCTACTAGAATGTTAAAGTTGCTAGCCATTTACTTCTGTATGTGTTATATGCTCACACGGCACTATTACTGCTGTTTTTATTCAATCAATATTATTACCCTTGATAAATATACAGTTACATTTTTCACAGTGTTTTTTTCATTTCTACTTCTGTGAGCTTCCACTGGGGGTACTTTCTTTTTCATAAAGTAAAATAATTTATTATTTTCTTTAGTGATGGTGACAAATGCTATTTTTTTCTGAAAATGTTCTAATTGTATCTTTTTTTTTTGGTGAGGACAATCGGCCCTGAACTAACATCTGTTGCCAATCTTCCTACTTTTGCTTGAGGAAGATTGTTGCTGAGCTATTATCTGTGCCAATCTTCCCCTGTTTTGTATGTGGGATGCCACCACAGCATGATGCCATCACAGCCTCACTTGGTCCGCACCTGGGATCTGAACCCCAGAACCCCAGGATGCTGAAGCAGAGCACGTGAACTTAACCATTACACCACTAGGCCAGCCCCTGTACCATTATTTTTGAAGAATATTTTCTTTGAGTAGAATTCTGAGATGGCAGGAACTGTTTTTTGTTTTTCTTTCCTTTCCCCCCAGCTTCTTGAAGGAATCATTGCATTTTCTATTGGCTTCTAGTGTTTATTTTAGTAAGACTTCTGCCACTCCGTTGTTGCTACTTTGAAAGGAATCAGTTGTTTTCTCTGGCTATTTTTAAATTTTCCTTTCTCTTTTACAGTTTTATTACAGTATGCTATGGTATGTTTTCCTTATATTTATCTTAAGTAGTGTGCATAATCTTCTTGAATGCATGGCTGAAAACTTTAATTAGTTTTGAAAAATCTTTGTCAATGTCTCTTTAAAAATGTCCCTCCTCCACTCTCTTTCTCTACTGGGACTTCACTCTTAAACTGTTTTCTATTTGACCATGAGGTTGTTTCTCTTTCAGATCACAACTAAATCATCAGCCTTGTTGAATCTGCTGTTAAGTCTAGTCATTGAATTATTAATTTTATTTATTGGGTTTTCAGCTCTGGACTTTGAATTTAGTCATTTCAAAAATATATATGTAATTTATATATATAATTTATGAAAATATACTTCATGAAAATATCCAGGAAATCTAATCTCTGAACCCTGGAATACATATTTTAAATTCTTTCTCATATCCCAATAGAGCATAGAGTTTATTAAACCAGCAATTGGAAGTTAGTAAATATTATTTTAGAAGGATGAAATAAACCATATATATAAATTTATATATAATTTATATGTAAATTATATATAATTTATATGTATAATTATATTAAAATATATATAATTTAGTCATTTCAAAAATATATATGTATGGTTATGATTTGGAACATTCTGACTTTTCTGCATTTTAAAATATGAAGATTTTATGAACATGATAGACAAACTGAAGGCGCTCCAAAACATATGCATGTGATATATAAATCACAAAGATCTTAATTTCAAAAGTGAGCAAATAACTTTATCTTTTAACAAAATGCTAAATTTTTGCATTAAAATAATATTATTAAAAAGTTTAAGCTTTGTTGTCAGAGTTATTTTCATAAAGCTCACTTACATTGCACAGCCTCACTATGGTACAAAGTCACAATTGGCTTATTTCATCCTTCTAAAAAAGTATTTACTGACTATCAATTGCTGGTTTAACAAATTCTATGCTATATTGGGATATGAGAAGGAATTCAAAATATGTATTCTAGGCTTCAGAAACTAGATTTTCCTGGATATTTTCATGAATTATTGGAACAATGTGATAGATATTAAAATTATGATTGCCACTGAAATTATGGAGCAAATAAATTTAAAAATATACAAGGTATTAATCAATATCATCTACAATATAAACTCAGTTTATATTTTCAACAGCATTCTCATCTTTCTGATCACCCTGACTTCAGGGCTGGGTCAGACACAAAGTCGTAGGAGCCTAAAGTACAGTGGTACTTGGAGCCAAGGAGGTAATGGGAGACATTCTTTTAGAATCGAAACCTAGACAGGTGATCCAAGAGATATGCCAATATGAAGAGTTAGACAGAAAAAAGAAAAGAAATGATTACAAGAGAAACTAGAGAACTGAAACAAATGTTGAATTTAAGCGGTGGTTTTGAGATATGGTCAGGCAATAGTTTAGTCCTTTCCTACATCTCTCCTGGGTTAGAAAAAAGAGAAACAAAAACCAAAGTAACTGCTGAATATGCTTTCCCAGCTCAGAAAAATGAACGCATCCAGACTGGATTGCCAGGCCTCAGACTCACCGTGTGCAATTTTATCATCATGATTTTTCCAGCTGATCTCTACCTAGAATGCTTGTGCTTCTTGAACTCTTCAGCTATGCGCAACAAGCCATCATTAAAGAGCACGTGTAAGTTTCACCCTTAACAGAATTCTCCCGTTTCAACTATTCTCCTACAAAAGGGACTTTGCCTTTCTCTTAACTCAATACATTAATTTTATGTCTTTTATCATTAAAACATTTTCAAGCCATTATTTTAATGGTTATATCTATGGTCATATCATTGTAAGTACATCTGATTATAAGTAATCTGGGATGAGTTTGATTATTTGCATAAGCCTTGTTCTCTGCTAAATCAAATGCTTTTAATGGTCAAGACTATTCTTAATGTGTCTTTGTAGCTAACAGAGAGCAATGTCAAATGATATTAACTAAATATACATGTTGAAAATTGTAAGATCTTTTCTCAGGCAATTTCTCCCATAATGTGTGTGATAGGAGCTAAAAGAGTCATTGACCACCGACTGATTTGAATTTTCAAATTCATCACATTCTTCTTTTCCTCTCTAAATAAATATTAAACATGCAGATACACACACACCCCCACACGCACACACTTGTTACATTGGGAAAATAAAAATAGTTACATTTGTGATTTGTTTGAACAGACCAAATTATAAAATTAATCAAATTTTGAGATTTAAATTCTTTTTTGTTATGATCTTGTAATATCTCTCCAAACCACTCGCATAAAATCAAGAATACAATTTCAGGTACATATGGCAATTAAAAATGAGCCAATCAATTATTTTTTTAAATGATTTGCTGTGTACAGAACATTTTCACAGATTCTGTGAGAAATATAAAAAGAGTATGAAAGTGTTTCTGCCCTTGATAAGCATGAAATCTGATTGAGGAAGGATAGCAATTCACAGGTGAAACAATGTGAAAATAACACACAACAGAATTTAATTGTTTTATGATTTGTACCTATAAATAAAGAGTTCAACGTCATCTCCATGTGAAAAGTTCCGTAAATAGATTTAACTAATTTGCATAAGAATAACAATAATAGAGAATTTTTATTTCAGCAATGTCAGCGCCAGTCTTCACATTCATTTCATATTTTCTATGACCTTCCTACGTACAAGTATCAGAAATTAAATCAAATTTATATTTGATTTGAAGTTTATAAAAAACACGTATGAGAACAATTTGTTGCCCTATATGTATTATCAATGGCTCACATACATTACAGCAGAATTTTAAAAATCTAGAATTTGCTAATTGATATATATATAGATTTTTTCTGTGATTTACTTATAACTTCCTTTATCCAAAGGAATAGAAATGGCCTATTTATTGTCCATAGTAATGTTCATAGCACTTAAAGCCCTTTTCCATATGCAGCAAGTTTGAACTTGAAGAAAACTTTACAAACATCTCATTCACCCAATACTAAGTCGAGGTCAGGCTGCCCTAACCTCTTCTGCTTTGTAGGAAACTTATAGATTTGTAAATACAAAAAAAAACTTCCCTCAAAATTGTGTAAATTGGATTGGAAGTGAGCAGAGTACTTAGTTGTATTCCGCAATTAAGAGAACACACACACACAAAAGGAGGGCAGAGAGGGGAAATATAAATGAAAGAACACATACACCTATGAATTTGACATAAAACATATAGATTGATTTTATCTTTTTTCTTTTCTTTTTTTTTTTGAAACCTTGCCATTTGCAACAATACTGATTGAACTTGAGGGTATTGTATTAAGCAAAATAAGTCAGACATAGAAAGACAAATACTGTATGATTTCACGCATATGTGAAAAAGAAAACTACAGCAACAAAACGTGTACATACAGAGAACAGATGGGTGGTTTCCAGAGGGGAAAAGAGTAAGGAGGAGCGTGAAAGGAGTAAAGGAGGACATTTGTATGGTGATGGATGGAAGCTAGACTTTTGGTGTTGAACACAATGTAGTCTATACGGAAGCCAAAATACAATGATGTAGACCTGAAATTTATATAATATTATAAACTAATATGACCTCAATTAAAAGATAGATAGATAGATAGATAGATAGATAGAGATGGTATTTTTGAAACACTATTCTATGCTCATGCTTCCAGAATATCAGGATGGAAAGCCAGTCAATTATGTATATGCATATAGCTCAAAACACATTTTTTTTTTAAGATGGTCACGTTTGGTAGAATATGTGACTAGCTATTTATCAAAATCATTTCGTGAACTTTATAAAAATACAGACTCCTGGGTCTCCCTCAAGTTAACTTACATTTGTTGAGTGCTTACTGTGTTACAACCACTTTTTCAAAAGCTAAATAATTGAATTCTTTAATATCTGTTTGAACTAGGTTCTAGTTTATACATGGAGAACTTGAGCCTCCACAGGATTAGATAACTTTGTAACCCACTGCAGTGAATTTCCATCTTCTTTACTGGCTTCTCTTCCTTTTTCTTATTTTTAAATTTTGAGGTGACGCAGGCTTGTTTCTATGAACCTCTTTTATTTCTATCTGCACCAATATGATCTATCTGACCTCACCAATCCACACAGATTTCAATAATATCTACATGCTGGGCACTCTCAATGTATATTTCTGGCAAAAATCACACACAACTCAACAAATATCTTGGTCTCTTTTTGATAAGAAAGATGGATAAGTTTTATAAAGGTGCTACTGTTCATTTGTCGAAAATATACTACTGATCCCAGGGCCGGCCCCATGGCCAAGTCTGTCCGCTCTGCTTTGGAGGCCAGGGATTTCACCGGTTCAGATCCTGGATGCAGACGTGGCACTGCTCATCAGGCTATGCTGAGGCTGTGTCCCACATAGCAGAGGCAGAGGACCTATAATTAGAATACACAGCTGTATACTGGGGGACTTTGGGGAGAAGAAGAAGAAGGAAAAAGTAGAAGATTGACAACAGATGTTAGCTCAGGTGCCAATCTTTAAAAAAATACATACATATACATATGTATATATATATATACTATTGATCCAACCAGTCATCTAGGTAATAGAGATACCAAATATTCAAACTATTTCTCAATATAAGGCCCTATCAAGCATTGATAAAGGTGACATATCCATAAAGTGGATGGCTCTCCCACAATTTCAGAATTCATTCTGTCCACTGACATGGATATTCTCTATTGAATATCTCTATTCAAAACATCCTCCTTCTTATCACTGTGGCTTTAGGCTTACTTCGCTTTCTGGAACATGTTTTCTTTCACTTTGAAGAATTCTAAATCTTCAAGTACTCTCTTGAAAATGACCAAGTGCTTGAACTACTTCTAAAGTGAATCCTCCACACTCTGGATCCCACACCAGTTTTTGCCTCTTTGATGGTACTTATGTTGCTCCTCATGTTTCAGTAATGAACTTAAAATGCTCGTTTCAGTTTGAGTTGACTCTATTCTTTCATATTTAAACAAAGTCTTCTCCAAATCATGCTGTTGGAATAATGATGCCTTTTCCACTTATAACCACCAAATACTTGATTTCATACATGTCTCAAATTCCGCAGATATCCTTGTTTCCTGTTTCAGAGGTGGAATATAGCCTACTTTTCTTGATCTCCCCTTACCGAAAAATAAAAAATAAGATAAAAACATAAAATTTGTGTATACAGAATTTAATTATATTTTGGGGAAGTCAGAGGAAGGGTAAGTTTACGTCAGCCCGGGGTTCACAGGTTCAGATCCCAGGTGTGGACCTACACATCACTTATCAAGCCTTGCTGTAGCAGTGTCCCACATACAAAACAGAAGAAGATTGGCACAGATATTGGCTCAGAGACAATCTTCCTCACACACACACACACAAAAGAAACGTCCTGTTCCTAAAGTGATTTGCCAACTTGCTACTGGAAATTTCTTTCTTGACCAAGTTCCCTACCACTCCAAACTGCATATTCCAGTCACATCCTCTGGTTTCAATTTGTCCAATCCAATTTCATTTTCTCCTTTCTTCATATTCTCCAATCTCAACTTCATAGTCATTAGGCTATTTTTTTCTGTTACAATTTCTTTCCAAATAATATCTTCTGGATCTCAATTTCTAGATTCAAACTGAGTTGGCAAGACATTTTACTTAAAAAAAGAGTATCTCATACCCAAAACAATTCTGACACCAGGTGAGAAAGCAATGTGTTTTTTACACCATTTAGATTGTTTCTTTGAGCTTGTCTGTTAGGTCCTTCAGCAGAGATGACCAATGACTTCTTAATTGTAAGACTTGCTCTCTATATATCTCTTCAATGAATAGCATGCATATATATATAAATTAATATATGTTTATGAATATGTGTGCACATATATGATCATATTATAAATTTATTAATCATCTCTCTAAAAACTCCCTAACTCGAGCTGACTTCTACTTTTTAGAATAAAAGTAATCATTGAAACACTGCCAACTACACATTATTGCCAACATAGGTTATGATTTGTAGATCACATTTGTTCTAAGTCCAGGCAAATGTCCAATTGCAGTTGGGATTAACAATCTGTGCTTAGGGAGTCAAATAATAATAGAATAAATAAGAAAGATATATTAGCAAAAAATTACCATTATTGATTGATGAAATAATCTAAGCTATGGAAAGAAAATAAACCTATGAAAATAAAAGTGAAGTTGAAATTTAAAATGATTTGAGGATGCTTTTGAGTTTCAATAGGGTATTAAACAGAAATTAATCTATATTTTGGTACACAGAATCTGGTGTTTAATATAAGTCCCACTTTATATGATTTTTTGACAAAGTTAATTTCTATTACTTATTTATATTTCTGGCTTAGAGCTCAGGATCTGGACCAGTTTATAGTGACAAGCATGATAGATGAGTAAGAGATAATTGAAAAATCAAGACCAGAGATCACAGGAAAAAACAATGTGTTAACAATAAAAGTTAATGTGTCGTTTGACTCTAAGATTTCTGGAAGCTAAGATTAAAAGAGAAAACTCCCTGTTATGTACTTCCTAGAGAGTACCTAATGTGCCAGCTGCTTTCAAGAGACAAATCTAACAAATTCCCTAACACCAATCTCTGAACCTAATTTCTCACTTACACAGTGGACATAGTAAAAAGATACCAATTGGTAGGAGATACCAATTAAGCCAATTGGGTTGTGACCTGCTTATGATAACTCTTCTACCTCACCCCAGCTTACAGAGTTGTGTGCTCAATGACTAGACATGCTTTAAAATTTTTGTATCTGGGTCACAGCCAGCCTAATTGGATACTCACTATTGGGTATGCAAATTTAAAGTAAGAGATATCAAAAACTAGGAATCACTGCACTGAGTATTATTGTATTTATTTATTTATTTTTGAGGAAGATTAGCCCTGAGCTAACTACTGCCAATCCTCCTCTTTTTGCTGAGGAAGCCTGGCCCTGAGCTAACATCCGGGCCCATCTTCCTCTACTTTATGTGTGGGTGCCTGCCACAGCATGGCCATTGCCAAGCAGTGCCATGTCCACACCCGGCATCCGAACTGGTGAACCCCAGTCCACTGAGAAGTGGAACATGCAAACTTAACCACTGTGCCACCCGGCTGGCCCCTGGACTGATTTTTATTAATGGCAGCTGCTGAAGAGGTCAACAGACTTCTCAAAAATTGTTTGTTCAGTTCAACTGATTCGGCTCTTTTTTCATTTCTGTGAGTTACTCCATCTCCTTCCTATGAATTCAATCTATTACTGAACCTTAACTAATACAGAAACACAAATTAGATACAATGTAAGATTTGGTATGGTGGGGAAAATGATATAAATATGAGCTTTGCTTATTAGAAGTGGTAAACCAAGCTGGTTCTCAACATCGTCAGCAGAATTGGCTGATTTAATTTCCATATAAATGTTTTAGAGATATCTCTTCTTTCAGTATACTTGAACAGGCACCAGGAATTCTAAATAAATAAAGCTTCAAAAGAAAATGTAATTACCAGTGTGTACAGAGCCAGAGCTGTTCCATGGACATAATAAGTTTGGAAGCCATGAGAGAAAATCAGCATTAATGAACGGTAATCATGAAAATCTTATCAGCTGGAGCATTTAAAACAAAACAATTAAGAGGCTTTCATTTCATTAAGCAACTACAATCGCTCTTAATATCATTTTGAGGCTTTAAGGAAAAGAGTTCTCTCTTTAACCTCAATTTAAATGAAAAGTTACAAATGATCTGAAAGAGCTAATAGTTTTAAAATATAATTTCATTTATGGGAATCTAAGTTAAGAAATTGAACTCAACTGCAAAAAAAGATTATGCTCAATAATATTAATCACAGCGTTATTTATTGGCAGAAAAAAAATCTCCAAAGTTAAAGATAGAGTGATGCAACAATGTAATACTTAAGTAAATTATGATGCATATATACAATGGACCAACCTGAAACCTTTAAAATTAGAGTGTAATGATACTGGGAAATGCTAGCAAATGTTGAACAAAAAGGCAGTTTATAAATATTCATGCTCTGTAATATTTCCACTATCTTAAAAATTACATACCGTAGAAAAGTTAAGTGGTTTCCCACTGGTCAGTGCCTACATGATCAACAAACGCCTGCTGTTGATAGTGACAGAAGAGCTGCCCAAAGGTGGCTGTTTAGCTCTTTCTTCCATTCTGTGAGTTACCCAGTCTTTTTCTAGAAATTCCTCCAAATCAAAATTTCAAGTTAAAAAATCAAATAGCAGGAAAATAAAACATATGGCTTAATCCAACTTGAGTGTATGTGTGTATACAATATAGGCAAGCCAATGAACAGTACAAGAAGTAGAAAAATTCATAGCAAACTACAACCCACTAACTTGGAGAGGCGAGAGTATGGAGAGGAGATGAGCTCTTTTATGTTTTATTTTGTACACATCTCTACAGCTTGTCTTTTGTGATACAACTAATGGAAGTGCAAACAATAACAAAAATTAAAGAAAAATAGGAAATTATGTCAAAATTTATGATATATCTATTTTCAAAAGGTGTTAGATATTAAGGTAATTTTGATATTAAGGTAATTTTGATTCTCCTTTTCTGTATGTGTCTATGTGCATGTATGCTTGCGTGTTGTGTGCTTTAAAGATATAATACACTTTGTTTCCTATGGAAACTGTCAACTTTTTAAGTTATTTTCAGTCTCAAAAGGCCAAAGGATGCTTGAAAATGCAATTGAATTGTTGAAATGTGCTGAGTGTTATATTCAAATTTTAGCCTCAATTTATGCCTTCGTAACATTTGCTATAGAGTTATCTGTTAAGCATCAAAATGTCATTGAAAAACTCTTCAATAAGTTACTGCATGAAGTAGCTTCCTAATGTTTTGATTGGCTTGTAATTCTCAGTGATTTCATCTGTGCTTTTTGCACGATACATGTGAGAGCTGAGATTTGCCATATTCTACTTTGTTTATTCAGACCCTGGGAGGTAATCCCAATTGGAATTTTATCAAAGATATTCGTATGGCAGTAATGATAATCCTTCAGCATCTAGATTAGTTCTCTGTTTTATTCCACTAATGAATACTCTGGAGAAATATGGGTAATTTTACAGAACGAATTAACCTTAGAGCACAGCTACTTATAACGTTCATTTTACTGGACACATACGAAGCAGAATAAATTTAAATACAGTTTAATCGACCCTTCCAGGCCTGGAAGAGATCAAACAGCTAGGACATAAATATAATGGTAATTAACTTAAATTGATGCTAAGATGTTTCTTACATAAGTACTGATAAATACCACATTTGGGATCCTAATTCCAAGCAAATAGAGAGAATATAGGAATCAGGCAGCAACATTGTACTATGCATCATTTGTGTCACAGTAGTTCAGAGGTGGCTTTTGCTGGCAAGGAAATCTGATTTTTAATTACTCTGTTGTTTCCAGCATATAATGGCCATGACTTGTTCAACATGAGCACCACGATGTGAGCTGCATTTTGTTTCTCTCCTGCCTTCATTTCACTGCAGAATTGACAAAATGTAACTCCCCATCCCACTAATAGGGCAGCATGAAAACTAATTGGTATTCTCTGTTTTCAAATATTTGTATCCTCAAGCTCCTCTGCCTAAAAAAGCCTGACAGAGTCTCTTCATTATCTCATTATGCTACAATTATTGCATACTCAAATGCCAGGGCCTGAGAGTAATTCATTTCTGCTGTGCATCAATATAAACTTATGCCTCTAGAACTAAATTTAACCAACTTTTAAAAATTCTAATTTAGATCACAGTGTTATTTGTCTTCCGGTGATTCAAGACAATGAATAATCTTTTCTTTTTATTAAAAGAAGAAAAATCAAAATCAATATACCAACTATTCTAGCTTTTAAAATTTTTTGATATTTCCTTGCCATTTTCTTATGCCATACTCAGAATGGACAGAAAAGCATTTTTTGATGCTTTTGTGCACTCCTGCTCACTACTGCCACGTCCAGGCTGGTATTCGGTTCTTATTCAATAAGCTCTTCTGAAATTCATACACTTCTATGTTTTGGGTATAGTGATGGTCACATTAGCTATCTTTTATTCTATAATTTAATTTAATTAACTTCAATTAAAAAACAAGCATTTATTTCATAATCCCCAGCAGAATGATTTGTAAATGGTACATCTAAAAATATACTTACAGAATTTGGCTTTTTCAATGAGTTAACTCTCTGTTCCTATTTTCATGAGTGAGTAGTTTCACATGCCTTTTAATTTTTTCACTTCTATCATCTTCTTTTCCAGTCCACAGAGATAATCAGTGGAACAGTTATGTCATAAATCTCTTAAACACATAAATATAACTATTTTCTCTTAAGGTCTAGAAATCTGAGATTCCCTTCAGAGAATCAAGATCTTGTCCTTGTACAACATAAACCGCTTTCTTTTCTGTCTTTACTGTGTTCTCTAACCTTTCAAATCTTCATGTTTATTGCACCCATTGTAGTTCTTCCCAATTTTATACATATTCTGAATTTCTTCATCAGATATTCAAGCCAATAGACTTACCAATGCCATAGAGGTATCCAGAAGGAAAAATTCCACAAACAAATAAAAATAAGAGTAACCACAAACTAAAAAGAAACAAACAAACAACACTAAAAGAGGATGCCCACAAGGAAATTAAGCCAGTCTCAGATTTCTTTGTGAAACTTCTTTCTGTTTCTCTTATTACTGCCCTATTCCAAATCCCATCATTTCCTAATGGATTCTCTGTTCTAATGTACCCCCTAATAATTCATTCTTCACACAATAATCTTTTAAAACTATAAATTACATCATGGTACATTGTTGCTCAAAACATTCCAATAGTTTTCCATGATATTGGCATGCCATTCAAACTCCTTATCCTGGCCTTTAAAGGCGAGATCCAGTAACTGCCAACCTCTGCAGTTGTATATCCTGCCTGTTTTCCCCTTGCCCACGGTTCTAAAGCAATGTAGGCCTTATTTCTGTTCTTTTAACATTCCCAAACTATTCCAAAACCTATTTAATTCTTCAATTGCATTTATTACAGCTAATATTTTGGTTTTTCACTTCCATCTTTATTGTCTTTGTTAACCCACTCAAGTTAACTTTGCCTGACTCTTACACTGTTGTCTCCCTAATGCCTTGAAAACTGCTAGGTACTCTATAAACAGTTGTTTAATGAATAAATGCATAAATGATTGGTTTATTGATACTATGTTCCGACTGGCAATGCAATAATATCTACAAGTGCGTGATGACAAAAATTGGGACCAAGAATATTGGAAGAGCTACCATGCCATTCATTTGTAATTAATGATACACTAATAGTTTATGTCTGGCTGCACACTCATGTGGGTAAGCAGTGTGGGATAGGTTGCAGAGAGACTGAAGAAAAGACCTGGAGACAATGAATGGGACATATAGGTTTATTGAGATTTAATTACAGGGAATATCCGGTGGCGGCCAGCTGGACAGAAATGTGCACCCAATACCTCAGGCAGGAAGGGGGTTGCTTTAATAGGCAGAGGGGCACAAAGGCTATGTGGTTGCCAAGAGGAGCTGCCCCCGGTATGACCAGTGATCCAGGAATAGTAGTTCACGTGGAAGGGCTCTGTGTTCCTTTAAGACATGATCTTCTTTGAGTGAAATAAGGTGAGATCTGGGCTGGCCAGGCTCTGGATTATTACAAATCCCAGCAGCTGGGTGTCCTGCCCAGACAGTTGGCATCCTGCCCAGAAGGGGGCCAGAAGGACATATGTTTGCAATGGACTTGTAGATTCTTGCCGAGCAAGCAAGGCCCAGGGCCTACAGCTTATATTTAAGGAAATTATGTTATATGCTAGTCATTGTGGTAAGGGCTAAATAATATATATTTAATGTAATCTTTAAAATAGTCTAATGAATTAATGATTATTGTAATGCCCATTTTTTTGAGGCATACAATGGAAAAGACAACGTCCCAAAGTTACATGATAAATGAGAGCTAAGAATCTCAGACTTCACTTTGACTTCAGAGCCCGTATTATGTTTATTAGTGTGAAAATCCCAAGCAAATGTAATGTATATCATTGCTATCAAAAAAGCCATCTGGGGGCCGGCCTGGTGGCACAGCATTTAAGTGCGCACATTCTGCTTTGGTGGCCCTGGGTTCACCGTTTCAGATCCCGGGTGCAGACATGGCACCACTTGGCACGCCATGCTGTGGCAGGCGTCCTAGATATAAAGTAGAGGAAGATGGGCATGGATGTTAGTTCAGGGCCAGTCTTCCTCAGCAAAAAGAGGAGGATTGGCGGTAGTTAGCTCAGGGCTAAACTTCCTCAAAAAAAAAAAAAAGCCACCTGTAATAACACAATAACCAATCTGTTCCCTGACAAACTTTCAATACTATCTTTATCACATGCAAAGTTCCTACCTAAATATTGATGTTTCAGAACTTTCTGTTCCGTTCCATGTATCTGTTTCTCCATGTTTATAGCAGTACTTGAATCACAGGAAATTTGTTAAAGGTATTATTTTCAAAAGTGATAAAACAAATCAAATCTTAATTATCCTCTTGTTCAAAACATACTTTGCTCATTTCACCCATTTATTTTATCAAATAAATATTTGTATTATTAAGCTAACATCAAGCTAAAATCTCATTGAGATTCAAAATTTTTTTCACTGGGAAAGATTCACCCTGAACTAATGTCTATTGCCAATCTTCCTCTTTTTTTTTTTCCCTCCCCAGAGTTCCAGTATATAGTTGTATATTCTAGTTGTAGGTTCTTATGGTTCTTCTATGTGAGTTGTCACCACAGCATGGCTACTGACAGACAAGTGGTGTAGTTCTGTGACCAGGAAACAAACCTGGGCTGCTGGAGCACAGCATGATGAACTTTAACCACCAGGCCATTGGGGCTGGCTTGAGATTTTAATTTTTATTCTATTGCTTTTTTTTTTCAGCTTTGTACTTTATATAATCTATATGATGTTGAGTCTTCCCACTCAGGGACTTCAGACAAATTATTTTATGTAAGTCTAATTTGAAATTCTTTAGTAAAATTTTCAGTTTTCCTATTAAGTTTCTGTATAGTCCTCTTTGGTTTATTAATAAATTTTGTCTTCCTGTATTATGAAAGAAAACTGTTTTTCTATTGTGTTATTGTATTTTCTATTTTATCAGATATGTAGACCATTTATATTTGTATTCTATTTATTCCTGTATGGGGTGAGCAAGATGGCCTTAGCATTTCCCTCAGCCTGACTAGACTTTAGGTAGACTTCTTCCTGACTCTGTGTCTGACCTGCCTTTTCTGAAAGCATTTACCTTAGAAGACTTGTAAATTCTTTCTTCTTTCCTCTTTGAGATATAAATGTTTTTAAAAATGTCTTGCCAGTGTTATAACCAGTAAAGTCTTTCTCAAGGTTCTGAAAACCATCCCTTTGTAATATAACCATCAAGTAAGATAGTGCCCTCCTGTGGCCTGTGTCTTCCAGTTTCTGTGGGAAGTTAGAGCCTAACTTCCCCATCACTCAAGTTGTAAAACAACCTCCCATCAGGAAGATATGAGCAAGTTTACCTTTTCTTTGGATAAGGCCAACTAGCAAACATAGGTGGCTGAAGATCCCTTTACCCCAGCCCTTAAAAACTCTCCAGCCCTGTCTTTTTAGCAGAATTGAGCTTAAATTGAATTCTGGCCTCTCTCCTCTATTGCAGTAGTCTTGAATAAAATCTTCCTTACCTGTGTAACTTTGTCCAGTGCAACTTTCCTTTGACAGAGGTCAATAATGTTTTACTAAATTCTTTTGTGTTTTTCCAGATAAATACGACCCTCCAAAGAAATAATTGGATGCCTTTTACTATTTCATATTTAAAAGTGTTTGCTTTTCATTTACCAAGAGTTGCTTTTAAGTATCCTCAATGACTTACAAAATAATTTCCTATACTAAGTTCTACCATACACTATTACAATTTTTCTGATTTGTGATTGACTCAACAAGAATTTTGTCAGATTTTTGTATTAGAATCATGACAGCTTCATAAAGCTAATTTAGAAGTTTTTCTTTTAACATATTTGTTGTGGATATTCTGTTTTATAGAATTTATCCACAAAATATATGATCTTATATGAATTTTTATGTCTAGAATTTTGATTAACATAAAAATTCACTCTATTCTTTTATTCTAGTTAACTATCACTACTTAGCCAGTTTTTACAACTTAAAATTTCTAAAACGTATAGATTTATAAAGTATTCAAACTAATTAGTTCAAATTTCTATATATTATTCTCTTATATTTTTAAATTATCTCATAATTGAATATGGTTACTATGCAGTATACTCTTTGCCAATTTTATGATTGTTTTTTCCTCTTAATTGGCTTTGTGATATTTGAATCTATTTTTTGAATTTCTCAAAGAATCAAATTGGCATCAATTCATTAATTAAATCAAAATTATCTGATTCCTAGTTTATGAATATCTGTTTTCATCTTTATTAATGTTTTAGTTCTATGTTTCTTTGTTTAATTTTGCTGTTTTCTTATTGGTTTCTTGAATTGTAACTTAAGTCTTTTCATGATCTTTATTGAAAATACAGCATTAATGACTATTTTTTTCAGACATTACATTTGTCAATTACCTATTGCAAATTTAGCCACAAATTCAAACTGGATTAATTACCCAAATCATAAAAAATACAAGTTATAATTTCTGATTATAATGTAATATAATAAGAGATAAGGGGAAATAAGCACTGCAAAATTTAATACCATTTGAAAGTAAAAGAAACTTTCTCCCTTTCCCTCAATTCTTAAAGAGAATACGATAATAATGAAAGTAACGTTAAAATTCTTAGATGTAGGAAAGAATTATTTAAAGATATATTCATAGCTCTAAAGTTGATGAACTTAAAAGAGTAACATTCAATTAATTATACATTTTATCTTAAACATTCTCTATAAAAATAAGGGGAAAATACAATAAACGTTTAAGCAAGTACTGAGTGCTCAGATGTTCCAGTATCCCAAAGGGCCTTAGAGGTCTGTATCTTTGTGACAAAGACTGAATAAATAATGTCCCCTACACATGTAAACTTCTAATTATATACAGAACTGCTTTTGTGATTAACAAAGTAAAATGTAGCATAGTGCTTAGAAGCATGAGTTTTGGAGTGAGAAAGATTTGGGGAAAATTCCAGCTGTATCTTTTGCTAGTGTAGACCACGATCAAATATATAGCATTTTTAAGCCTCAGTTTCAACATCTGCTCAATAAAGGTACTCAGAGTACTTTCTTAGTAGAAAGTTTCTGAGTATTAAATGAAATAATATGTATTTTCTACTTGCTACACAATGAGCATTCACTACATGTTGAATAATATTATTATAGACGTTTTAAATCACATCACATCTTCCAAAAAGACCAAAAATAATCACATATGACAGAATAGATTAATGAACACCAGCCTGAGTAAGATTTATTCTGGGATTGAGTCATTTCATGTGAGGTGATACAAAAATATGATACATAAAACAAGTACATCAAGAGGTGTTAAGAAAGGAATTCAAACTCTCAATGCTAATTCAACTGATTAGACATGATCTTAATAGAAATAAAAATATGTCTACCTTAAACTAGCAGTAGACATTTTACCTAATGACAAAATATAGTGACATCTCATAAATGTAGAAGCAAGACAGGAGGTTCATCTTCATCATAATTTCATTACATTGTCTGGGAAGAAATTAGCCAAAGTAATAATATGTGATGGAGAAAATTAAGCTACAAACTTTTGAGAAAAGGGAAATAAGATGTTAAGACTAAATATGTAGAAAATCTAAATATTTTATAATTGGCAATTTATAAAGAAATGTATGAAAGTCAAGTCTTCCTATATTTCTTCCTATAACAACTTAAAAGATATGATGAATATTCCTAATAGTGAAAAAATATAAAATGCATACACATTAATATTTCTTTCTTTCTTTCTTTCTTTCTTTCTTTCTTTCTCTTTTTTTTGGTGAGGAAGATTGGCCCTGAGCTAACATCTGTTGCCAATCTCCCTCTTTTTGCTTGAGGAAGATTGTTGCTGAGCTAACATCTGTGCCAGTATTCCTCTATTTTATGTGGGATGTTGCCATAGCATGGCTTGATGAGCAGTGCCAGGTCTGTGCTGGGATCTGAACCTGCAAACCCCAGGCCAACAAAGCAGAGCACATGAACTTAATCACTATGCCACTGTGTTGGCCTTTAATATTTCTATTTCTGAAAGGCAACTGCATCTAAAAATCTCATGATGGGCATAGTAATAATATTTTCGTTTTGTTTGGTTGGGTTTGGTGAGGAAGATCGTCCCAGAACAATCTGTGCCAGTCTTCCTCTATTTTGTATGTGGGACATCACCACAGCATGGCTGGATGAGCAGTGTGTAGGTCTGTGCCCAGGATCAAAACCTGTGAACCCTGAGCCATCGAAGCACGCAAACTTAACCACCACACCACTGGGCCAGCCCATTAATAGTTTTTATTATAATTCCTATCATTTAATGAATGTCTACAAAATGTTAGACAAACAACCAATTTTTCTTTTACAATAATTTGTTTACCTCTGTTTAAAATCACATGGTTGTGGCACTATTATTTGCCCCATTTGATGAAGAGCTGAGATTTAAGAGACAAAGCCACTTGCACAAAAGACACAGCTGGTGAATGCCAGAGCTGAGACATGAATGTGTTTTATCTGGTCTCTATCCAAGACTGAACTTCATAGCAGAAACTGCTAGTTGCTTACTCAATACCTAGTATCTTCTTTTCTCGATGAACAGTCACAAGATTCTGTTTGGGATGAGAAGGTATCTACTGGGAAAAAATATGTACATACTGTAGGCAGACTCAGCTAATGAATATATTTTCTCTTTACCTTTCTCCTTCTAACTGCCTAAAATATAAGTGAAGCAGCTTTCCTGCAGCCATCAAGCATGAGGATCAAAACCAGATGCAATGACAATATTCAATATGAGAGGGAAGGCTAAAGTGAGACGAAAACTGTCATAGACGTCATTTGGGAGGAAGAGTAGTTATAAACTCTACTGGAAGGCAATTTGGGAATGAAGATATAATATTTGAAATATTTTACCTACTACTAGTATCTTTCCAAAATTCCCAATAATAACACCATCCTTAGTTAAATCACTGTATATCCAAGTGATGGAATATTATACCAATATTAAAAAAATCATGTTTTTGAAGACTAGAAAGTGGCTTAGGGAAATTTTTATGATGCATTATTTGGTGGAAAAAAAACAAAACACAAAACTGCTAATTAAGATAAACTAAAATATCTTGTGTGTGTGTGTGTGTGTGTGTGTGTGTGTGTGTGTGTTATGTGAGCATTCTAATTAACATCATCTTTTAATGGTGATGGGAGAAATTTTTATCTTTCCATTTCTGAGTGATTGGTGATTCCATTTCAAATGATTGTTAATAATCACACATGAATTTAAAATAGGTAAAATATTTGGTAAAAACCTAGCCTCTGAAGTCAGTAGATATTTCAATAAAATATCCTTTGAAAGTTGTAGGAGAAAATAAGTCTAATATTAAAGCAACTATCTCGCCAAGCATTCCAAGAAGGGAATAAAAACGACGGCATCAAAATTACCAGTTATGCAAGGGTCTTGGCACTTAACAATGTGTTCCATGTGATCAGCAGATACTTTCCACTTGAGTGTGAGGCCTTGAATTGAGAATTTGTGGGCTGACTTCTTGATTCTGAGGTTGTGAGCTATGAGAACAAGAGTGAATAGAGGTTGCTTTTTATCTAGCTGGTTTAGACAAGGTCATTAAATGCTATTTTCCATTGAACTAATGACATTATAGAGAAACTTTTCTTCTTTTCACTCACACGGATGTTTTTATATTGAAAAAGAAGATAAAGTCGAAGCTCAACAAAATTCCATCAGCCTCAATGACTTTTAACTCTGTCCTCAAGAATTTCCAGAAAGCAAAGTTTTCCAAGTGTTAAATTAATTGAACAGGAGGCCATTAGACTGAGGGGGCTTTAATGCCATGGCGGCCTGTGTAAGCAAACCAAAATCTAAGCCTGCAAATGCCTCAAGGTTATGAAATTGAAACCTAAGGACAACCAATCACAGTCAATTAGGCTTTAAGCTGTAGCCAATCAATAATTTCCTTATTTTGTTTCTGCCTTTTCTCTATAAACATGTCTTCCCAAGCTTCTGTTGGTGGAGCACTGCTAACCAATTCCAGTTTGGCACTGTCTGAATGGAATCGATTTTTGCTCAAATAAACTTAAAATTTTCGATATGCTTTAGTTTATCTTTTGACAAAAGTATAAGTCAAGAAATAAAATTAAAATTTACTTACTTCCAAAACAGTAAAAATAAAGGTAGAACTAGATTGTCCACATTGAAAAAATATTTTGGTGGCAGGTATAGTGGAAATCCCTCCAGATCAGGAGGCACAGCATTTTGGTCTGTGTCCCAGTTCTCTTATTAACTAGCTTTTCAATTTTTGATAAGCAGCATATGTTCCCTGAGCTTCATGTCCTCCCTATAAAAAGCAGAATGATGATACCTGTCTTATCCATATATTTCATCCTTTACTGTGAGTGCTAAATGAAACAATTAGATATTAGTACTATGTGGAGAGTACATTATTTCAAATATAGTTTTTAATGTAAAGTGCGGTATGGCAGAAACTCTTTTCAAACTCCCCCACTTCCCAATGATATATGATTTCATAGGAAAGGCTAAGCTTCTAACAATGGCCTGAAAAGCCTTATTCAAACTAACCTCTACACCTCTGACCACATCTTCTATTACCATTCCGCTAGCTTATTCCACTCTGCTGATCTCCGCTCCATGCCAATTTTTGAACTTACTGTGGACACTCTGCCTCAGAATTTTGATTTACTAATTCTTTTAACTGAAACACTCCTACCTCAGAAATCCAAATGGCTTCATCTTTCAATACTTCCAAGCATTTATCCAGATCTTTTCTTATTAGTAAGGCCTATTCCCACCATAGTCTTTAAAATGGTATCCTTCCTCTTGGTATCTCAGTCCCATTTTTCTGCTTATCTTTTTTACTATAACAATTATTATTAACTATTCTACTTGTTTGTGTAATAGTCTGTCTCAAACAACTCAATATAAGCTTTATAAGGAGAAAGATATTTTTTGTGCCTGAAACACAGTAGACATTTAATAAACAGGCAAGAATGAATGAATAAAAATAAGGGATTGCCCACTCAATCACGTTCTCTCTTGCCTCACTCTAACAGAAGAACCAGAAAATGAGTAATCAGTTTCCCTCTGCTACTGTCCAGTGAAGTATGGCCGTTTTATGTGTTTCCTGGCAATGACACATGAAGGGATGTTTGGTGAGAAGGGATTCCTTTGCAAATAAAAAGGAAATCTTCTCAGAGAAAAGGCTTTTGAAATTTCTGACTCTTTCCTTGCCTCGAACGAGAACGTGAAGTGTAAAGGCTAGGTAGTCATCTTGTGATTGTTGGGATAAAAGTCACACACCGAGGATGGAGGAAAAGTAAGATAAAACGAGTCAAAATGTTTGATGACATCTCTAAATTCATAGTAGTAAATAATGACCAGTAATTATTAACTTCTTCAAACTCAACCTTATTGACATATATATTTCGATGAGAAAATACTCGAAATGTCAGGGATTGATGTCTAGTGGTGGCGGTGAAAGCTTATGGAACCAGTCACAAAGGAAGATATTTTGGGGGAGAGTGTCATTGATATTAAACTATGAAATTAGACTATACAAAGAATAAGATCATGTATCCTGTCTTCTCAAATGGATGGTCATTATTTTCATGCTATGGAAAGGGGAGTAAACCAGTCTTTTGAATTGAGAAAAGTACGCCCCTAAATCAGGATCTTCTAAGGCAACACATTCGGAAGAAAGTCAGGATTTTGCAATAATCAATCCTTGGGAGATCAAGGATGCAAGCAGAAAGAGATACTGATGATACTGCTTGTCGATAAAGAGGACAAAAAGCTCATTTCTAATTTCTTTATGCACATGATACTTCCAATGAAATGAAGGATAGTAAAGAATACCTTAAAACTAAGAGGAAAAATAGATTTATGCTCACAAAAGAGAAATCTGTTATTATCCAAATAATGCAGCTTAAGTATTCTTTTGAAAATAATATTGAAAAAATTACAATAAACAACAATAAAAGATTAAAAGCATATAGGCAGTGGAACTCTTTAGTATTATGTAAGAATAGTCATATATGAAAGTTAAAATGTATCAACTAACGGTTGAAGCTATTCCCTTCTCAGTTCCCAAAAGTCAATGCTGTTAATGAAGAGAATTTCCCTTAGGACGATAAAATGGAAGGAAGTTGATCTTTGAAATCAAATAGACATGATTCAGATCCCTGTTTCTCTTCACGTTAATTGTGATTTTAGAAGTGTTCCTCTGTGTGTCTCCAGTTTAGCACTTGAATCTGGGCATTATCATGCTCATCTTATTTATAGGGTGGTGTGATTACTAAGTGACACAATGCATATACATTTCTTATAACGTTGTTTTTTCTGAACCAATTGCCATGGGGTAGGGTTAAGGGGAATGAGTCCATTGTTCTCCATTAAATATTTCTATTGGAAGAAATGGCCTAAAACTCTAAGTGTGGTCCCAGGAAACTTTGGGGGTCCTCAAGACCTTTTCAGAGGGTCTGCAAAGTTCTGCATTTCCCAATTACTTTATCTGTGTGAGGCCAGACTTTCTACACACTTCAACCAGAAAAGTATATTGCAACAGACTGAATGGAGATGTACATATGAGGGTCCAGGTGTCTTTTATCAAGCCAGATATTGAAGAGATTTGCAAAAATGTGAAAGAATGCCACTGTTCTCGTGAATACATTAATATGTAAGTTTATTATCATTTTAAAATAACAAGTAAATATTTTAAAATTTTGTCAGTTTTAATTTCTAGCAGAAAAAATATTAATATATTTAACCTACAGAAACAAAAACACTTTGGGATCTTCAATATTTTTAGAAGTATAAATGGTCTTGAGACTAAAAAGTTTGAGAACTACAGACCTAAATGACTACTCCTAGGAATTCATCACAACCATATATAATAAGCTTAGGTTATTATCTCTTTTCTTAGGGAAAAAAAATCAAATTGAATAGATATATTTGTATATTCAAATACATGAATACACATATTCAAAAGTATTTAAAATTCAAAAGTATTCAAAATTATATATATGATAAATAAATCTTTAATTTACTGGTTAACAGTATTCTCTTAATTTGAATTCTACGTTTTTATGACCTTTGCCATAGAATCCCAAGGAAAAGTTATGTGAATTGGATCATCTTGTATTACCATTAGAATTGTTCAAGAATACCATGAAAATGTGTAAGTATTGGCTACCTGCATCCTAATCTGCTCTAGACCTAAATATTGTTAGTCTTGAGCCTCAACCAATAATGAAAATGTTTGTAGGTGTGAACAATAAAGGGCAATATTGTACATAATTACAGCATAAGCTTCTTAATAAATACTACTATATTAATACCAAAAGACTTGGGAAGTAAACGCCTCTTTACTTTTTATTGAGGTTGTGATAGATTACAGCATTGTGAAATTTCAGTTGTACATTATTATTTGTCAGTCACCATATAAGTGCTCCCCTTAACCCTTTGTTCCCCCCCCCCCCAACATCCTTCCCCTGGTAACCACTGAACTATTCTCTTTGTCCATGTGTTTGTTTATCTTCCACATGTGAATGAGATCGTAGGGTGTTTGTCTTTCTGTCTGGCTTATTTCACTTAACATAACACCCTCTAGGTTCATCCATGTTGCAAATAGGATGATTATGTCTTTTTTACCACCGAGTAGTATTCCATGGTGTATGTATACCACATCTACTTTATTCAGTCAACAGTCGATGGGCGCTTGGGTTGCTTCCACATCTTGGCTATTGTAAATAATGCTGCAATAAACATAGGGGTGCATAAGTCTCTTTAAACTGTTGATTTCAAGTTCTTTGGATAAATACCTAGTAGTGGGATAGCTGGGTCATACAGTATTTCCATTTTTAGTTTTTTGAGAAATCTCCATACTTTTTCCATCGTGCCCGCACCAGCTTGCATTCTCACCAGCAGTGTATGACAGTTCCCTTTTCTCTACAACCTCTCCAACTCTTGTTATTTTTTCGTCTTGGTGATTATAGCCATTCTAACAGGTATAAGGTGGCATCTTTTTCTTGCCTAATTGTTCTGGCCAAAACCTCCAGTACTATGTTGACTAAGAGTGGTGACAGTGAACACCCTTGTCTTGTACCTGTTCTCAGAGGGATGGCTTTCAGTTTTTCCCCATTGAGTATGATGTTGGCTGTGGGTTTACCTTATATGGCCTTTATTATGTTGAGGTACTTTCCTTCTATGTACTTTTTATTGAGAGTTTATGATATAAATGGATGTTGGATCTTGTCAAATGCTTCCTCTGTGTGTATTGAGATGATCATGTGGTTTTTCTTCCTCATTTTGTTAAGGTGGTGTATCAAATTAATTGATTTGTGGATATTTCACCATCCTTGTGTCCCTAGTATGAATCCTACTCGATCATGGTGTATGATCTTTTTAATGTATTGCTGTATTCAGTTTGCCAATATTTTGTTGAGGATTTTTGCATCTATCTTCATCAGCGATATTGGCCTGTAATTTTCCTTCTTTGTCTTGTCCTTATCTGGCTTTGGTATTGGGGTGATGCTGGCCTTGTAGAATGTGTGAGGAATTGTTCTATCTTCCTCAATTTTTTGGAATACTTTGAATACTCTGGAAAAGATGCTTGATGGTATTTCAATCTTCTTAGATTTATTGAAGGTTGCCTTGTCTCCCAACATATGGTCTATCATTGAGAATGTTCCAAGCATATTTGAGAAGAATATGTAATCTGCTGTTTTGGGATGGAGTGTTCTATATGTGTCTATTAAGTCCGTCTGATCTAGTTTTTCATTTAATTCACAATTTCTTTGTTGACTTGCTGTCTGGATGATCTGTCCATTGGTGTAAGCAGGGTGTTGAGCTTGCCTACTATTATTGTGTTGTTGTTAATATCTCCTTTTAGGTATGTATTTTGGTGCTCCTGTGTTGGGTGCATAAATATTTATGTGTTATGTTTTCTTGGTGCTGTGTCTCATTTATCATCATATACGGCCCTTCTTTGTTTCTCTTTACCTTTTTTATCTTGAAGTCTACTTTGTCTGATATAAGTATGGCAACATCTGTTTTCTTTTGTTCACCATCAGCTTGGACTCTTCTTCCATCCCTTCACTCTGAGCCTGTGTTTGTCTTTGGAGCTGAGATGTGTTTCCCAGAGGCAGCACATTGTTGGGCCTTTTTTTAAAATCCATCCTGCCACTCTGTGTCTTTTTATTGGAGAATTCAACCCACTTACAGTTAGAGGGAGTATTTATATATGAGGGCTTAATGTTGCCATTTTGTCACTCATTTTGCAGTTCTTCTGCATTTCCTTTGTTTCTTGTCCCAGCTATTTCAGACTACCAATTCAGCTAGGTACTTTTCTATGCTTATTTTCTTAGTTTCCTGCTTATTTATCATTTGTGCTTCTGTTCTAATTATTTATTTAGTGGTTAACGTGAGGTCTGTATAAAAAATCTCATAGATGAGATAGTCCATTTTCTGATAGCCTTTTATTTCCTTGGACTAAGCGGCTTCCATCCCTTTCCTTTTCCCCTTCTAAGCTGTTATTGTTATGTCTTGTGTTGTGAGTTTGTGTTTAAAATGACAAGATTATATTTATTTTTGGTGTTTTCCTTCCCTTTATCTTTAATGTTATAATTAAGTGTTTGCTATCTTGTTCTGATAGACAGCTGCGATTCTCTTATTTTTTCTATCTATTTATCTCCTTGCTAAAGGTTTTGTAACCTCTCTCTCTCTTTTTTTTTTTTTTCTCAGGTATGAGGGCCTTCTTGAGGATTTCTTGTCAGGGGGAGATCTTATGATGAACTCCCTTGGCTTTTGTTTATCTGGGAAAGTTTTTATTTCTCCATCATATGTGAAGGAGATTTTCAGTGCATGGAGTATCCTTGGCTGAACTTCTTTTGCATATATCATTTTGAATATATCATTCCACTCTCTCCTAGCCTGTAACGTTTCTGCTGAGAAATCCACTGAAAGCCTGATAGGGGTTCCTTTGTAAGTTATTTTCTTCTGTCTTGCTACCCTTAATATTTTTTCTTTGTCATTGACTTTTGACAGCTTTACTGCTATATGCCTTGGAGAAGGTCTTTTTACATTGATATAGTTTGGAGATCTATTGGCTTCTGTCACATGTGTTTCCATCTCTTGCCCCAGGTTTGGGAAGTTCTCAGCTATTATTTCTTTGAACAAGATTTCTGCTCCATTCTCCTTCTCTTCTCCCACTGGAATACCTATAATCCTTATTAATCCTTATGTTGTTTTTCCTAATTGAGTTGGATGTTTCTCAGAGAATTTCTTCATTTCTTTTTAGTTTTAGTTCTCTTGCCTCCACCATCTGAAGCATTTCTATACTCCTGTCCCCAAGATTGCTGATTTCTTTCTCCATAATATCAGCTTTATTGTTCAGGGAGTCCAGAGTTTTCTTTATCTCATCCACTGAGTTTTTCATCTCCAACATTTCTGATTGGTTCTTCTTTATAGTTTCAATCTCTTTTGTGAAGAATTCCCTCTTTCATTAAGTTTGGTCCTGACTTTGTTGAATTTTCCATCTGTATTTTTTTAACTCATTGAGTATTTTTATGATAGCTATTTTGAATTCTGTCATTTAGATTATAAATTTCTATGCCTTCAGGATTGATTTCTTGGTCCTTGCTACTATCCTTCTTGTCTGGATATTTAATATATTTTTTGTACTGCTTGATGGCATGGATTTGTGCCTCCACATAGAGATTTCTGCCTCCACTGGGGCAAGGGAGCAGGATCTGTGTAATATGACCCCACCAGGATCCCCATCAACTGTGCCTGTCTGAGCCTTGGCCCTGTGGAGTCTCCCACCAAATGGGAAAGCAATCAAGTAGGGGGCTCCAGGCTGCTGCTTCCTGCTTCCACAGTCCCTTCCAGGTGTGCTCCCCACTTAGGGACTGCAGTGGTAATATGGGCATCTGCAGCAGACAGGAGCTTGTTCACCTGGATTTGCAGCTCCAAAGCCTGACATGCAGCTCTGCCACCAGACTCACAGCTCTGCTGCCATCTTGCCCTAGGTTGTGCCAGCTGTTGTGCTTGGTGGGTGGGGCCCCTCCCCACTGGGTCTGAGCCTGAGTCACTCCCTGGGACTGTTGTGGGACTGTGGACTCTCCCACCCATCGAGAGAGTGATCACACAGGGGCTCAGGACTTTTTTCACTTGCTCCCACAGTTGTACTGAGCCACATTCTCTGCTTTGGTTTGCAGTGGTACTGTGGGCATTTGTGGCAGCTGGGAGCTTGTTCACCAGGGCTGCAGATACTCCTACATCTTCTCCTAGGTTGCACCAGCTGTTCTGCTTTGTAGGTGAGCCACCCCAAGTGCAAGCCATAGCCACTCCCTGGGATTGCAGTGGGACTGTGGGCTTTTCCACTAGACCAGAGAATGATCATGTGGCATTCAGAGCTGCTGCTATATGCTGCCACAGCCCTGCTATTCCCTTAGGGACCAGAGCAGTACTATGGGCATTCGAGGCAGTCAGGGGCTTGTTTGCCTGGGCTCACAGCTCTGCCACCATTTGCTCCTATGTCATATCAGCCTTTGTGTTTGGTGGGCAGGACCTCCTCACTGGGTCTGAGCCTGAGCCACTCCCTGTAGACCACACAGCCCTGTGGACTCTCCCACTGGACAGGGAAGCAATCACATGGGGGCTCAGGACTGCTGTCATCTGTCTCCACAGTTCTGCTGAGGTACACGCCCATCCTTTGGGCTGCAGTGGTGCTATGAGCACTTCAGCTTGGAGAGGAGTAACACACGGGTACTTGGCTGCCTGGGGGCCTAAGAGTGCTCATTTATCTCCACCACCTCCCTGGGGGTAGTTCATCTACTTTCAGATGTATAGCAGCATGGGTCTCTCAGGCATCCTGATGTATTGTGTGGATATACTCCACTGATCAATGAATGTCTATTTAATTGTAGTTTGAAGACTGAGAGACAATGGGAACAGCTCACTCTACCATGTTGCTGACATCAAGAAGCAATGCTTTTTTACTTTTAAAGGAAACATTATATTCTACGATAGTGGCCTGCCAGGGTAATATAGCAAATATATTTAAAATCTTAATATGACTAGGAAAAAATTGAACTTCATTTGCAAGTGGTTTTAGCTTACCAGGCAATAAAGTCATTCTTGTGTTATTTTTAGTTCCAAAAGGTGAGCCATAAAAATTAAGTGACATGGGGCTGGCCTCGTGGCATAGTAGTTAAGTTTGTGTGCTCTGCTTCAGCAACCTGAGGTTCGAGGGTTCAGATCCTGGGTGCAGACCTACATACCACTCATCAAGACATGCCACGGCAGCATCCTACATATAAAATAGAGGAAAATTGGCATAGATGTTAACTTGGGGCCAATCTTGCTCACCAAAAAAGAAAATTAAGTGACATATACATGTGGATATATTTTCTTTCTATTTAATTTGATTGATTATACAGATTTCATTGTAAGCAGAAAAATAACTGAATTCACTTAATATAAGATAAAGGTACCTTAAAATTACAAAGTTGTCCTGAAGGTTGTTGGGCTGACTAATCTCCATTTTCCTATCAGATCCTTTCTCCAGGCTTCCTTCTATACATTGCTCTCATCAGCAGGGGGTTGACTTCCATGAGCTGCATCATCCTCCATATTCCAACACCCCCATCCTTAGTTTTATTTTTTTTAATGAAACGTAATTTCACTTTTTTTTTAACTGGGAAAGTTTCACCCTAGCTAACATCTGTTGCTAATCTTCCTCTTTTTTTCCCTCTCCAAAGACCTAGTACATAGTTGTATATTCTAGTTGTAAGTCCTTCTATTTCTTCTATGTGAGTTTCTACCACAGTATGGCTACTGACAGTTGAGTGGTGTGGTTCCAAACCCAGGAAGTGAACCCAGGCACTGAAGTGGAGCACACTAAACTTTAACTGCTAGGCCATCAGGGCTGGCTGTCCATCCTCAAATTTTGATTTGGCCAACAGAGGCAGCAGCAGAGAATTGGTGAGCTTGAGAGACAGAGAGAGAGAGAGAGAGAGAGAGGGAGAAGGGGAGAGGGAAAGAGGCAGAGAGATTGGATCCTGCCTCTCCTTGTTGCCAGGCTGCAGTTTTTGCTGTGGTTGTTGTTGCTTTCCTCTGCCTTGAAGATCAAACTCCCATAGCCACTGCTCTCACCAGATGCCAGTTTCCACATATTTTCCTCTACTGTATTGCTCTTTTGGGTGGTCAGGTAGTAAAGATGTTCAGCATTTTCTGGTGCCAGGATTCTTCACCATCCCTTGATGGATCCTACCTCCATCTCTGTAAATAAACCTTATATTAAACTTTCATTAGATTTTCTTTAATTAACATTTTTGGTATGTCCTGCTGACTGGTACAGCTGTTGCTTCAGAATCTTCCATAATCCAGTGTGATTTTCAGACACTATGGGAAGAAGTTTTCCATGTATTAAGTTTCTATTTGGTAAACTGAACTGTTAACGAAAGCTCATTAAGGGCCCACATTATTCCCACTATAAGGAATCAGGTTTAGTATTTGTTGTGCTAGCCAATACAACCAACTAGATTATTTTGTATAATTTTACCTACAATACAAAGGGAAAAACTTCTGCTGAGTTTTAAGTTTTCCTACATTTCAAACAAATTAGATATATGTAATGTTGAAACTATCATGAGCAAATTAGTTATTAATAAGTGAATGTTAATTCATTTAATACATACTTTTACTAAATAGAGAGGTGAAATAACAAGATACATGGGTTCCTTCATGGTACAAGTATTGTCTCTAAGAAACTGAAGAGGCATAGTGTCAAATACTGTTCAGGTATTTTTAACAGCAATAATAATATTCCAAGTATTTTATGTAGATTGACTCATTTTAACATTTTAAAAACTCTATGCAGTAGGTTCTAATGTTCCTCCATTTTGTAGATGATGGCACAGTCACAGAGAGATTAAGTAACTTGCCCCAAAACACAGTGGATGGCTGAGCTGAAGACATAACAAGAGTTAAAAGTAATTAAAATGACCCTTGCACTTGTTCTTTACTTCTTTTAGTAAAAATAATAATCAAATTTCTGAAGAGATTAAGAAATTGACCTTTTGAAGTCAAACTAATTCAATTTTATTTTACTTTAACTCAATTATATTTTAGTTGAAGTAACTTTATTAAAACATTATTTAAAATTGTGTTCTTACTATGTTGTTTCATTTTATGAGAATAGAAAAATAATTATCAATGTCAATATCAGAATTACAGAAAAATGAAAGAATCATGTGACACCTAAGAAATAGCTACATTATTGGCATTCCTACATCACCATTCTCCATTCTTGCCTTTGTTGACTCATCAAATGTTCATAAAATTGGGTACAGGTGGTACTGTCCCTGTGCTGGCGTTATAGAGAGAACAACACACATACTTTTCCTTGTTCTCATGGACATATCAGCAGGGAGATAAATGTGAACAAAATAATTACATGTGTGATCATTATCACATAAGAGAGACTTGAGATAAAATAGAAGTGAATTTTCCAAATTAAGAAAATGACGAAGCATTTTCCTGAGTTGGACCCAGAACTGAAGGAAGAGGAGGTCTTGTCCAGATGGCAGTGGGGTTGGTGGAGAGAGAAAACATTCCAAGGACAGGGTAAGCTAGTAGAAAGGAAAACCTGGAGGCAAAGGGAGTTCAATTCTTTCTGAGCAGTAAAAATTCATCATTGTTTCTGGAATTCAGAACATTCTAGATACTGAGGGCTACATTGGGTGTTTTTAGAAAGAAACTACGTTATTTTCTATATTCAGTTTAGGGGACAGAAATTTTAAGTTTTCTAAGTTTCTAATGTCAAGGTCAAAGTTCCATCCTTTGTAAAGTCACTATCTTTCATTTCTCATATTCTCCCATTCTGGAGGGAGAATGTAAGATAAAGAGAACTGAGTGAAGCTGAAACAACATGAAGAATTTACCTTGAAAACACTCTGTGAAGGAAGTGTCTCAATAATTCCTCCTAAGGAATTTTATCTATGAGAAAAAGAGTGCAAATGGAGAATGAGGTACATTTTAACATGAAATTATAATAGAATTATGAGTGCCACAATTTAATTAGTATGTATTAGTACAAACATTTGGTATATAATTTATGTAATCCTTATAGAACCTTACAGTGTTGGTACTTTTATCCACGTTTTATAGATGAGGAAACTGAGAAGTCACATGACTTGCCCAAGTTTTACGCCTGTACATAGCAGTGTTAGTATTATAAACATGGCTAATCTGACTCCAATAGTCCTCACTTATTCCACTCTACCTCTCTGAGATGAAAACCCAGTCCTCTTGAAGCAAAGTTCAGTGTTAATATGGGAAAGAGCTAAGAGGAATGAAAGTTGTGGATCAAAGATCTAAAATGTACAGAAATGTATCATATTTAAAAGGTACTCTAGGTTCTTCTTTCATGGATTTTTAAAAATTTTCCTAAGAATTACTGTTTCGAGGAGATGTTTCTTATAAAAATAGATAAGTTTAATTGTCTTTAAGGGGCTAATGGGGTAGGACTTGGTGAAATGTGGGAAATTGGGGGAACAAGAACGTATCTCCACCAACTTTTAGTCTCAGAGAATGAATGTTCCTTAAAACCTGATTCTACATAGCCTTGACCACCTGTTTTATGAGAATATTTTTGAATTGCTAAAGTTGGACTCAATTTTATAGTTTTTACTATATGCCAAGTAATTTTTTAAGTACTATACAGACATTATTCAAATTTAATACTATTAATAATCTAAACACAGGAATTATAATCACTATTTTACAAATGGGGAATCTGAGGCTTAACAGGATTATGCAACTTTCACTTAAGAATCCATTATGAATATTGGTATGTGATTACTACCTACCAGGGGATGTGCTAAATGCTTTATATCAATCATCTCAATAAATCCAACACTGTTAGATAGGGATAATAATAATAATGGTGATGATGATGATGTTGATAATGAGAATGATGATATTGATGATGATGATGATGATGACTGTGACAAAATCCACTTTACAGGCGAACAATTTGGGTAAACATCTCCACCCATCTCATCCTGAATGCTGAAATTAACGAACTAAAGGTTTAAGGGATCTCTTTGAGACTCAGAATTTCCAGAATATTCCCTCAGGAAATTATAGATTTACCACTTTTTAGCATGAGAATATTTTCTTGGGCCACTCTAGTGACCACTCAAAGAATTAAAGGGAATGGTATATTCATATTGGGGTTTCAAAGACAACTCCAAGTAACAGGGCTGTGAGACCTGATTATCATCCATCTGTGGCAATTAGACTAATGGCCTCCATTCTAAGAAGAACTATTGCTTTGGCAACGCATTTGCTTCATTACTCAAGCTCATTTTTCCAGCTGTGATCATATGCTGACTGGGATATGCATAAATGAAAATCAGAGAGTTCTAAATACCATAATATATGTATTGATTTGAAATCCAACACCTTGGAGACTTTATGGGAAATTACTTCTTGTTTAGAAATATTTTAATGACTTTGGCCCTAAAATGCTCTTAGCCAGCCAATTTAAGCAAAAGCTGATGATATTAAATGAGAGAGCAAAAAATTAGTTGGTTTTGAGCATGAAAATGAGTAAATATAAATTTAAAGTGTTTAGGATGTTAAACCAAAATGTAATGGATGACAGTCCAGAACTCCTGTGTGATTTCAGCTTTTATGTGACCTTTCTGTTTCATTTGATCCAATCAGACTGTATTTATCTCCCCCTCTTTCCTCTTCCGTATGGAGCATGCACATAGCATAAGCTCACTCTTCCATATGCCCGTCTATACTAAGCATTATGGCTAATACGCTGTGGATAATACATTTGCTTCTCTCAATCAGTCCACTGCTTTCAATTTACTGCTTATTTTTTAAAATGTACACTATGATAAAATAATATAAATAAGTTGATTGTATATATAAAGTTATTAAATTGATGCAGAGATATATTGATAAAAATGTGTAGATGTATTAACAAATATAAATAGGAAATGAGAATTTGCACTAGGAAATATTATTGATTCATTTCAGAAAAGATAATAAAAGGATGAACTTTTCTTTGTTTGCCATTTCCAAAGATTAAAACAAAAGAATGTATTTTAATTTCACAAATGTATCAGAAGGCCACAAATCAGTTGCTATGTATATGGGAGCTAGTTCAACTAAGATTTGTAAAAACAATGTTTTATATTAAAATTTATATAAAAACATAGTTCTAAATTTGAAGATGAATAGATAGATAAATTAGGCAATTGTTAATTTTCTTACCTGATTTAACATATTAGAACAGCAATTCTCAATAAAGAACATGTACCCTCAAGAATTTGTCAAAGAATTTGACCTGTAAATTATTCAGATATGCCCTGCCCTGGCCATCCTCTATTGGAGGCCACTGCTACTACTGTTGGGAGCATGCCATGTTTTTAGAAGGCTACAGTTAGAGAAATGAGGGTATTAAGTGTGGAACTACTCAACCAAAATCACATGTGAAAGAAGGAAACTGTCAGCATCTTCCATAGGCCTTTTGGGATATTGTTGTAGAAAGTATTTTGAAACCGAAATGTAATGATATTCATAAGGGGGAGTAAAGATTTCTGCAGCATCCTCACTCCCATGGAGGCCCCAATTAGCTGATCCAATTATCATCCTAAGGACTGGATCTCTGTTTTGAGGTGGACAAATATGTTATGAACCTCATTGAAGAAAAGGGGAATTGACCTGTATACAGATTTATGTTTAGTACTTACGGAGATTCTGTTATTGTAGTGGTTATTTTTCTATTATTTAAATGACCATGTAACAACTGCTGGTTTGAAAATACTGAAGAATAAAAAGGTTACTCTAAAAATTCCCTTTCCCAATGTTAATCCCACTTTAGGATAATTTTTTTTATGTATATATTCACAAATAAAGGGATGGATAATGGGCCACAAGTATGTATTTATGAATATGTATGCACATACATGAATTTTTACAAATGATGTACCATAGAACTTGTTGTGTAATTTTTTTTTTTTTACTTAACATGACAAGGATGTCTTTTTATATGTGTACATATGAAGCTATCTTATTCTTTTTAATTTCAAAATAAATATTATTCCATAATATTAATAAGCAACAGTAGGGAGGGAGTATGGTTCTTAAGAATGCTAACTCTAGAAGTAGTCTTTTTACACTCAAATCCAAGTTCAGTCACTTACTAGCTCTATTAATTTAGACATTTAGACAAGCTCTTTGTGCCTTGATTTCCTTTGTAAAATGGCAATAACAACGCATCTACATCATAAGATTGTTTTAAAGATTGAATAGTTAATTCAATTCATTCAATTTATTCAATAAATATTTACTAAGTCTCTACTATGTGCCAGAGAGCTCTAGGCAGCTTTCATTCTTCATTGAACAAAGCTGACAAAGATTTTTCTTTTCTCTCATGGAGCTTACATTCTAGCAAGGAGATACAGGAAATTTTAAAGCATAACATAAATATGTAAATTATATAGTATGTTACAATAATTACTATGCAAAATAGAAAAGTAGAGCAGAGTAGGAAGCATTGGGACTCCCTGTGGTGTGGAAAGCACCATTTAAATAGGTGCTTAGGATAGACATGCTAGGGAAGGTGGTATGAGTAACGATTTTAAGGTGGTGAGTTATGAGGATATCAAGGGGAAAAGTTTACCAGTTGGATGATACAGTCAATGCAAAGTTTCAACGTAGTTTTATGCAAAAACTGCCCAAGAAAGAACAAGGAGAGCAATTGGCCAGAACACAGTGAGTGAAGGAGAAAGTAGTACAAGATTAGGTTATAGAAATGCAGAGGACAGGGAGGACAAATAATTTAGGTCCTTGTAGAACACTGAAAGAGCTTGGGAACCATTGCAGAACTCAGACCAGAGGAGTGACATCATCAGATTTACATTTTAAAAGATTCCTTGGTCTACTCTCTGAATAATAGAAGAAGGCAGGGAACAAGCATTGAAACACAAAGCTGATTAGGAAGCTACTGCAGTAATCCAGACAAGAATTGATGGTCTCTCAGGCCAGGATATTAGCAGTGGAAGTAGCTGGAAGTCATTGGATTTGGATATAATTTAGAGATCAAGAAAACAAGATTTGCTGATGAGTTGGATATGGCAGATAGGAGAAAGAGAGGATTCAAGGACAACTTCAAGTATTTGTCATCAGATATAAATGGCGGAACTCCAGGAGAAGTGATTTCAGCAGAGAAAACCAGGAGTTCAATTTAGGTCATGTGTATGGCTTAAACATTAATGGACAGGTTACTGAGTGCTGGCAGTTGTAAAGAGTACCCACACAAATGCCATATACTGCTTTATTAAATTCAATCAGATCCATTAGTTTCCTACGATGTCAAAGTGCTGGGCCTAGTTCACCCGAAAAAATAGAAAATAGAAGGAATAACACTCACAACTCACTCTTCTTGAAGACTCCATATTTTCTTCTTGATTAGTGAGGATTTGAAAATTATACTTTAATGTGGAAAGAGTCTGGTAGTATTTAGGAATATTAAAACCCAGCAGAGACATGAACAATTAAAGGTTATATAAAATATGTCAGTTCAACATCCTCATCTTTTCCATCATCATTACTGTGTTTGTGGACATAGCTAAAATTTTCTGACTATTAACTATATAACACACACTGTTCTCAATGCTCTACGTGTAATGACTTGTTTAATCCTCTCAACAACTGTATATGGTAGTTATCTCCTACCTATTTTATGGATCACTTTCCTATTTTACAGATGTTGGAACTGAGACAAAGTAATTTGGCTCAGACTTTTTGTAACATAAACATTCAACCTGAAAGTTGGTGGTGGTTTAAAGGAATTCAAATAATGAGCAATAAACTATTCTTCAAATCTACAGCTGTTAGAAGACGCAGGTTCCAGTTCAAGATGGTGAGGTAGGAAAATCCTGAACTCACTTCCTCCCATGGACATACTGGATCTACAGCTACATTTAGAATAATTTCCTCTGAAAAAATACTAAAAACTAGTGGAACAACTCCTTCATGTAGAGCAAAAGTGATAAAAAAGCACATCAAAACAGGTAGGAAAGGCTGAGATACAATCTCGCCATAAACCCCGCTTGTCCCCCATCCTCCACGCCCCCCGCCAGGCACAGCGACCCACAGCTACCCATAAGCAGAAGGGAACTCGAAACCCAGAGCTTCTCTCTGAGGAGTGAAGGGTTTGTATCCCACATCAGGCACGGCAACTTGTAAAACAGCTTTTTGTAAAAACAAGTACCTGAGAGACAAGCCTCCAAAACATCTAGCTTTGAAAACCAACCCAACGGTGTCATGGGACTGTGGCCAACTGAGAAATGCTCTTAAAGGGTTCACATGTGAATTCACTCACCCCAGGGCCCAGTGCAGAAGCAGTCTTTAAAAAGCACCCAGACTTTATGTGAAAGAGGCTCATTTGCTAATTTTAAAGCATTGAACTGAGGGGGAGGGACTTGCTGGAACACTTTCTGGGGACGGTGGGCACCATTTTCAAGCTCTCCTTCTGCCTTACTACAGCCAGTGGGCACAATCTTTCTTTCTTTCGTGTTTTACTCTAGGCTTTCACATTTTTATTTATCTTATTTTATTTATTTTATTTTTTACTTTAGACTTTTTTTTTCTTCAACAGGTTCCATCTTTACGCCTCTGCTGGTGGGTGACATCTTCATGGTGCTCTCTTTCTGCCTTGCTAAAGCCAGTGGGTGCTATTTTCTTTCTTTTTTTGGTGGGTGCCATCTTTGTATACTGCCCCCTCCCCTGCCTAGTCTTGCTCCAGAGTACCAATATCTCCCAGAGGGGAGCTTCTACTTGCATCTTGTACCCCACCTCCACTTTTTTTTTTTTAATCTCCGGTGACCCAGTTTTTGTGGCTGCAGCCCAGGCGATGCCCCCTTGATCACCTGCATCTGGAGGCTGGAGAGTCTTGTGTTCCCAGGTCCCATGGGACTATAACAATGTGAGAGACAGTTCCTGGCAGACTTCCAGCACCAGGGCATTGCGTAGATAGCAGCTGAAACACACCCTCAGTCTTTCTGAGAAAGAGGCATATTTGCTATCCAGGAGCTTCCCCTCGAGGGGCAGAATTCTGGTTGGGCACACTTCAAGGAGCCTACAGAGGTGTGCTCAGGGAATTCAGGCCAATGGCCACAATCTTTGTGCTTTCCCTCTGCTTCACTCCAGCTAGCTAGTATCTTCCAGAAAGGAGCTTATACCCATGCCTGGCATGCTGATTTTTGTGGCTGCTGCCAGAGGACACCTCCAGATTGCCTGGCACTGGAGGTCGTGGGGCCTATGCTTGTGGTCTCACAGGTCTGCATGTATTTACATTCTTTAAAAGCTGCTGCCTGAGGAACTGGCTTCCCATTAGCGTGAATCTAGGTGTTGACTGAGATCCTCCCCTGTGGGGCACTGACAGATCTTGGCAAACCCTCAACAACTGGGAGTTATTCAATAAAAAATTAAATTAATTCAAACAAAATAAGCTGCTTGGACAATCACAAACATTTGAGAGACAACCAAGAGCTAGGACAAGGTTCATCTCCTACACAAGGCCACAACTTCAAGAGTAGGAAAGATGGCTGTTTTATCTAACGCATAGAAACAAACACAGAGAATCAAGCAAAATGAAGAAACAGGAGTATGTTCCAAATGATAAAAAAGGATAAAATCTCATAAAAAAGCCTAAATGAAGTGGAGACAAGCGATTTGCCTGATGAAAGAGAAGAGGAGACCCACCGGCCTGTTCTGGGGATGGGAAATGGCCAACTCACAGCTTGGCAAATCCTCAGCAGCCTGGGTACCAGCTAACACAGAAAGAGAAGCACACTTCACTTGACTTTTCACAATTGCCAATTCTTCGTTGTTAATTATGTCTCAACAGTCTTATGCCAATTCCAGCCAAAAAGCCCTAGTGTTAATCAATTGTGTAATTCTAAATTTTAGTTCACCAAATATCTATTTAGCCAGACCCATTGGGAAACAAACTTCTCATTTCTATCTTCTATTTACTGAATTGCCTTGCCTAATCACCCATTTTGTCATTGATTGGTTATTGGCCTGTGAATCAGTAGATTTGGGGACCAGGTGTCACCATGTAAAATATGCCTCCATTTCATTTGCCTTTTCACCTGCTGCCATGCTTTGCAAAATAGGTGCTAGGACAATAAGCCCTACTTAATGTGGCTAGCAGTCAGCAATACCAAACAAAAAGCTAGCAACATCTAAGATACAATTTCAAGAAGTATTCACTATGAAAAGTGCGATGAATCATCAGAATTCCACAAATAACACAGGGCTGAAGCTTCTACTAATGAAAGTAGCCCATATTATACACAAGGTTCAGTCTCTCTTGCAAGAGGAAATGATAACTCATCTGGTCCAGTTTGTGGAAAAACAGAAGTGACCATAAGGCCAGCAGCTGGCCTCATTTTTATAGAATCTCTTTCAAGAAATTAGTTATTGCATAAGGGAAAAACCAAGAGGACACAGTAAGAAAATACACAGACAAAAATTGTCCTCAAGAAATTAGCCCCATTTATCCACAGAATTCTGACATTATAATTGAATACATCATCCTTTTGATTAAAAAGTGGTGTTTACAAAACTTAATAGTCTAAAGCTACTTTTTCATTTGTTCCAAAGTCCAGTATCTGTCTGGGTCTGTGTGACTCAAAAATATGTGTTTAAAATATCTTCAAAATATTTAAAGCTATCTGTTCTACTGTAAATTTCAGGTTCCTCCAACAGACAAACAAAAGCCAAACATCTCAATTTTATTGACTTATCCACCAAATCTACTCACTTTCTGATTGGTCATTTTAGCTTCCCAGGGACATGTCTGTGTGATCTGATGATTTTTGTATCTTGGTGCTTTGCACACAATTAAGACTAGAGATGGACTTTAATCCCATTATAACACGAAACCACATTTTGGTCACAATCAGCAGCCGACTGCCTGTAAGAGAAGGGTTATTATAGTTTCCTATGTAATGCCGTAATTATCACACATGAGGTTACGTGATGTGGCCTCATATCTCAGGTGAGAGCAGGAAGCCTCACAAGTAATGTCCTTGCATAATTCTCAACGCAGTGAGTCTCTGAATCTAAGCCTGGCAACTTGTGTACTTGTTTTTGTTGGCACGTATCTTTCAGGGATATATCATCTTAAAATTTATAAGACTGAAAAAATCAGAAATCCCAATTTATGAAGTTAGAGGAAGAATCAAATTGTCAAATAGACTGAATTTTACATCAGCCCGTTCAGCATATTTTCTCTTGGCAAGAAAAGTACGTGGGAAACTCAAATTATCAGACGTTTTATTGATGTACTCAGATTCTTGACCACAGGAGTTATTTTTATGATTCAAATGTCAAAGTGCTGAGTTCCAGCAGCCTGATGCAGGCTTCTCACTGAATAGACCTGGTTGGTGGGCCGTAGTCACATCAATAAACAGTACACTCAGTCAGCTTAGCACTGCCACCTTTGGCATTTGGAGTTGCCCTTTTCTATTTTACCTAGCCTGATTGTTGCCTTCTGTTTACACAGTCTTTCTCCTAGCAAGATGCATATAGCTACTGATCAAATTATCACGCCATCTACTCCTTCCACACTTAGGCTATTCCTGAGTCACCTTGGTTGGAGTCCTGGGATTGTGTAACTCTTTTGTTCTGTAGCTATTTGGTTGTACAATTACTGACAATTTGTTCAGCGTCCTCTCAGTCAAGAAGTATTTATTGAGCCTTTATTATGTGAAAATAACTATTTTAGTTCCTAGGAGTATGTTATCCCCAGGCAAGATAGACAGTCCTTGTCTTCATAAACCTCAAAGTCTAAAAAAGAAAATAGAAATCAAACACATTATTAAAATAAAGTACAGTGAATAGTATGACCTGAAAAGTCTCTGGCACTATTGGAATGTCAGGAAAGGTCTCTCCGAAGAAATGATGTTTTGTGTTGACGTTGAGGAATGAAGAAAAATTCTTATTTTTCTATTACAGTTGGTCTGCTGACTTATTATGTATGGACTTTATTGGTTTAGTTTTAACAGGACATCTTTATTTCTCTTCTCTATAAATTCATTTAGGGCACCTCATAGTTACATGTCCATTGGATTGGACAAAATTAAGTCATATTTGATGATCTATACTATAAAAATAGGAGAAATAGATGTAAAGTACCTGTACAACATCTAGCATAAATAATCTCTCAAAAAGCCATTATTAATGGTGCTCAGTGTTTAAAAATGAGAATTATTGCACAGTATGAGATCTTACTTGGCCTAATTCCTGTACACAAAAATATTTCCTCAGCGTCCTCTCTCCATTCAAGCCCTCATCATTTTGTCCCCTGAAGGGTATATAACTCTCAGCGCAGCTTTCCAATCAAGACCATCATTAGCCAAACTATATTTCTTCTTTCAAAGAGGGGAGATTTTGGAAATCTCCAAAAAGCTTCATCATCCAGATGCTTTGAACTTGAGCCTAAGTCTTTAACATTTCAATAATTAGAAGTGGGTTGTGGGTTTTTTTCGCCCTTTATTAACATTAAGGGCTTTTAAGGCATAAAAATTCAAATTAGTGATGATACTAGTTCTATTTCACCAAGAAGTCCTGAGGGGAAATGGGGCATATCTAGGGGAAGTTTACAGTCCTGTTCAATCCAGAGGCTGCCTCATGATTCCAGCTTGCATGACCTGTTCCTCTCATTCCTAACCATGCATCACATTTGCTTGGGCAAGTTGCCCATACTTCCAGGAAGCCTGACATTCACAAACTGGCTTCTTTATAATTTGATATTCATCACAATTGTCTGCCAAGATGAAAAATTTGAATATGGCTGTAAAAATGAGGGTTAGAAACCGAGAATATGAGTTGACATTTAAAAATAGGTTAATACAATTGACTAGCTTAACTCTTATGTGAAGTTTTTATCATTCACTCTAACCTGTTAGCTTTTAAATTATGACAGAATTACAGGTTGTTCCCACAAATCTTCTTCCTAGACATATTTGGAGGTCTTTGTATATTTGCTTGAGGTCCAAATTCTCTTTCAAATCTTATTTCTGCCTAGTGGCATTTAAACTGATCATATTACACCTTAAACCTTTTCAAATTTCACTAACATTTTTTAATTTGATGAGAAAACTTTGACCCAGCTGGGGCTTTTCTTAAAGCACCTTAACTAATTACTGTTTTGTAATGTCACAGAGTGTGCATGGAGATCTTGTTCCCTTCTAATATCTTAGCCTCCCTAAAATTTGATTCTCTTCTATTTAAAAAAAATTTAAATTTTGCCTTAAACAAATAACTCTTTTAGACATCTTTTAATTTTCATCTCCATTACTAAGTTTTGGGTTTTTTTCTTACTTGTGAGTGCATTTATTTGGTTGGGTTTATTTTGCACAAGGATACCAATATCTTTCTTTTCTTGTTTTTTTTAACTGCATATATTTTGTGAGAATTGTGACAAAAAATGCTTATACTGAATGGAGCTACTAAACTTATTCACTGGTAAATGATATGATCCTAAAAACCAAAACACAAAATGGAACTAAGTTTGTATCTCATGCCACGGAACACTGAAGTAATTCAATGTATATAAATGTCTATTTTATACATATGGTATATAGGTATAAGTATAATGTACGCATATATATGAACAGCTTCAATATTCATATTTTTATATAAATGTATAGTGTATATGTAAATATATATCTATATAAATATAGATTTATATTTCCAACTATAAGCAACTCTGGTACAAGGAACTTTTGATATCTAATATATTTTAGGTCCAGTTTAAGCAAGAATTTCTTCATTACTCTAGACCACATTTTTCTCTCTGAGCTCTCACAATCTCTTTTATTTCATCTCCAAATTTGTCCATGCATACATCTTATTTCTCTAACTTTGTAACATGCTCCTTAAAGACAGGAACCTACTAATTTAGTTTTAAATTCCCTCGTGGTACATAGAAAACTATAAGTATCAAAAAAAAACTCACTAATTAGTACATTTTACTCCATATAAATAATAAATACATTTAAAAATGGAAAGCAGACAAATACATAAAGGAATAAATTAGATACTTTTCCAGTCTTCATATTTAGAAAAAATAATGCATTTTTTCCCTTAAAGGTTGAAACAGCTTTGCCATATTTGATGAATGTTTTATTCACATTTCAACATTCTGGCCCCCGTGTTCCTATAGATTCTGACCTGAGTTCAGCAAAATAATTATACGTAAACATGTGAATAAAACATTTGTTAAATTTACAGAAGTGTATTAACATTTTCTGATAAAGGCCAGAAAGGACTGTGAGAAAATCACAGTAACCCCAAGAATGGATCTCTACTAAAGCACTGCAGACACAGATCATGCAGAACTGGAAGAGCTTCCCCAAAGGAAAAATATGTGTGGGTGATCACGGGGCAACCAGGGAAACGGTAGAGGGCAGTGTCCGCTTTTGTTTCTTCTTGGTTCTGTCATTATATGGCAGGAAGGAGCCACTGTGATTGTGCCTGCTGAAGGCTCAACTGGCAAGGAAAACTGTTGTGTTCATGTGACAGAGATATTTGTTAAAATTACTTTGTTATAAATGTGGAACATGAATATACTGGTAAAAAGTTAAAGTGTAATATCTAAGGTCTGATTTGGTGACAATTTGAAATACCTTTCCCTCGCCACTTTCGCCAATAGTAACCATTTTACTAGTTTGCTTTGCATCCTTCCTCAACTTTGTTATATATAAATACATATATGTACACAATATTATATAAATTCATATGTATATATACATACGTATATATCATGTATATATGTATACATAATGGAGAGATATATACTGGAATATGAAGTATTTTCTTGTATACGAATGTTCATTTATTTTTTGACCGTTTGACCCTTGTTCAACTTAATAGCTTCTCTTTCTTTCTAACTGGCATAGTTCTTGGTTAGGACTGTTCAATGAAAGTGTGGTTAAAAATTTTTGGCTTGTTTTAGGGTTCTGCAGGCAGGTAAGCCAACTCCTAGTCTGTCCGCAGGAATCATTTCAGTTCTCTACATTGCAGGTTGTACTCCCTGGGGGTGACAAGAGCCTCTTGCATCTTCTTTGGTTGCAGAAACGTAAACAGGGACAACAGGTGCAGCAAAGGTTTACCTCAACACACCCCCTGTGCCTTTCAAGGGGGAGAATTGAGGCTGTTATTAAGTTTAGAATTTTATTTTCAGAAATGAAAAGCTTCCTGAAATAAATAAGAGATTCTTTTTTCCCCCCTTAACTCCTCAATCTAAACTGGGACGTAATCTTAAAAGTTCATTGTTGAACCTTTGCTCATGGGATCTGACTAATTGAATTTTTCGGTTGAAACTTACAAATGTGACAATAAGGAAATAATACATTTACATAACAATCTGTAACTTATTTAACATAAATAGTTAAAAAGTCATTTTTTGCAGATAACTTAGTGATAGTTGTATTGATATATAGGGTATCTAGTAATATAGGAAAATCGTCAAACTTCCGCAACTCGTTACCAGCTGTTTTATCTCCCAGTAGCCTCAGTTTTCAAACAACGAAGATAAATCAGTAATATATTAACTAAACTGTTTCATACGACAAGACTCCTGAAAATGAAGCTTATCATATGGACACCCCTGTGATTTAATCTTGTCATGACCGTCTTGCTATAGCGGTAATGAAAAGAGACATTTTTCTCCACAATTTTTCTCGCTATTTAATAACTCAATATTACCCATAGAACAAAGCCCTCCAGCATTATCTTGCTTTCTAAGGAACCCGCAATTTGACCCCAATCACCTTTACCGGCTTAACTTACCTGACTTCATTTCAACTACTAACCCTAAATCGTAGACCAGGCTCCATGCATGTGGCCATAATCTCTATGCTCCGTGACAATGTTAATGCATTTAAAAAAACAATAATATTTATAAATTTTAGTTGTCAGGTTATTTCTGCCATTATTTACAACCTGTATAAAATAACAAAGTAATAATATAATTCCATCAACTCCCCCAAAATAAAATAATAATTAGCTTTATAAATATTATGCTTTATAATTTTTAAAAAACATTTTCTAGAATAAAATTTTTTAAAAATAATAAAAGCCAATTATTTTAGTAAAACGTAACTCATTTAAGACTTGGTTCATAAGGAAACATACATTTCCAGTAAATCTGTGGGGTCTGCATTTTATCACCTTTTCAAATCTGACAAGCTTTCCCTTTCATCAGTATAACACTTCAGCACTCGTGACAAGGGGGACTCATTATTTTAAAGACAGTATCCTTTTCATCAATAAGTTCATTAGATGTTGTGAAGTAGGATAAAAGAAACAAATGGAATGCTCATTATTGCTTAATCATCCTAATTACCTGAATATTCCTTTAGTACAGCTCTATCAATGTACTTATTGAAAAGCTCCAGTTCCTGTTCCTGTCACTCCACTTCTGTGTGCTCATGTGAAAGTTCTTATTAAAACTAATTTGTTTTATGCACTGACAATCATGTTTAAAAGTCAGCAGGAAATATAAATCATCCAATTATGCCTATTGAGGAAACAGCATGAAAGTGTTGATAGATTTAGAACGATGATTTGTGCAGCTTTGCATCACTGTGCAATGTGAGGGGCTTTGATGACTTGATTCAGATTCGGATCTGCTCTTCTCTTTGTTCTGTGGAAGATTATTTATTCCTACACACTCCAGGATACACAAGATGATGGGTAGAAAATACAGGAGGAAAAATGAAGATAAATTATGGAGTGGGCCTTCTTGTAGAAAGGCATCTGTTGTTGAAACAGATGAGGTTTATCAATCTGGAGTAATTATCAATGCCTTTTCAAAATCAATGTCAACTAAGCCACTTTCTGTGTCAGAATTTTCCCTAATCGGATTTATTAGTGATGTTAGAGTACACAAAATAATGATCATCTCCTTAATTGCAACAGCCGGAAACCAAAAACCATACCTCTCTACCCTCTGAGACAGACATCAGGAGAAAAACTGCTCATTAAAAATCTGGGGAAGTGGATAAAAATTGGTGTCATTCTCTGAAAAGTTGAAAACTCAATGTGGTACACAACTTAGACTTTTAATAAAGCACTGTCAAAGACAGCACAGCTGTTGCTTTGAAATGCAACATTATTTTTTGTGTTGTCTTAATGTTAGTCTTTGATAATGAATTAAAAAAACAGCCAATTTAAAACTCAGGGATATCCTTCGAGAACAGAGAAAGTCGAGTGGCACACTGAGAGCAAATTAGAGGACAGTAAATGTCACTGTAACACACCAGATGGTTTTAGAGAACTTTCTCAATAGATCCCTACTATTCCCACTGGGACCAAGGGCTAAGCTGGTCCAAAATTCCACCAAAGGAACTGGGGACAAACACATTTACTTCTTAAAAAACTATTGTCTATAGTCTAGTTGTATTCAAAGTTTTTGAATACAGAAGAAGAAAGTTTCTATTCACTGACTAAATTCTGTTCCTTAGGAAAGCAGAGACAAACTCTGGTATAGGTCTCAAATACTGGCACACAGACTCAGGCTCCCCATAGACGAAGACAGGAAAGTCTCCTAGAGGGAGGTCTCACCCTGGCCCCGTTCTAGCCATGACCATTGCTCATCACGGAGCTAGTAGACTATGAAACCAAGATGCTATGCTCATTCAGAGCCTACATGCCTCCCTTTCTTGTTCCAGATACCTAGGACCTTGCATGTCTTGTCTAAACAGTCTTAAGCCTTCTTCAGTAATCCAATGGGCATTTTCCCCAGCTCCATCTGTCCAAGGGTGCATCATGCACCTGGTGGTCACATGCCTGCAAGTGCGGCTAAGAGGTGATTGTTCCTCTGGGGTTATGGCTGAAACTTGGATATACGGACTGCAGTATCTGTATGGGCATGTGCAACACCCCTCATAGTGGAGGAATTGAGAGTAGTGGGAGAAGAGAGGTGAAATCTTGAGTCAGAGGATAGGAGCCAGCTCTCCTCGCATCACCATTTTTTGTGTGAAAATCTATCTAAACTCCCACCTGGGTTTTGAGATTGTTATTGACATATATTTGTTAGGGTAAGAAGATGAAAAATTTTTTAATAGCTGCTTATATTCATTTATAACTTTAAATAATTTACACTTATGGTATGTGGACTCCATTTATACTTTTTCTACAGGACCCACAAATGTTAACAATGGACCTATTTAGGCTATTGGATTTCCCCCTTCCTCAATTTCAAATAATTCTGTTCATGGTTAATATGGTCATTTAAGATGAATCTTCATTTTTAAACACAAAAGTCTTTATTATTTTTCTTCTTTACCATAACATTAACGCTTTTGAAGATGGATTTTGCCAGGAAAATTTTCAATTGGATCCATCATTTTACCCTCTCTCTGTTTTTTTGTTTTTTGTTTTCCTCTCTGTTGTATCATTGTCTTATGCACAGGTTCTTCTTTCTCCATCAACCTAGGAATGAATAGGTCTTGATAACTTGCCCTGTTCTGGTCTGCTCTGTTGTAATCCTTTCAAAAAAATAAAAGAAAAAGGAAAAGGAGAAGAAGGAGGGGGAGGAGGAGAGGCAAGAGAGGAGGAGGAAAAGGAGTAGAAAAAGAAGGAGAAGGAGGAACAACTGCGTCTATCGACTTCTAACCCGAACTGCTAATGTGAGACATTGTATTCATAACAACCACACATTAAATCTCCAAAAAGATATCTCCCCTGGGATGTCATTGTTCTTCAAGCTCATATATGTTTATTTGTGGAGCACTCACTCACTGAATTCAGGACTCTGGACTATACTCCTTGGAGGAGATGAGTTAAAAATAACACATATTGTCCAAAAGTTTACACCAAAATTCATTTCATCCGCTTCCATATTTCATGCCAGCTCTTATCATTAACTTTCCTATTTTTGCTTTACGTCTATATCCAAACAAATGCTAAAGTCTAGTTGACTTTCCTTTCTTGCATACATTTTAGACATAAGTTCCTTTTTCTTTCTCTTCATCCAAAATACTGCCTCAACATATTATTATTGAAATTGTATCCTCTCTCTTCCCTTTTTCATGTAAATAATATGAGTATTAACATTCTCTTAAAATTTCATTTTCAAACAGACTGGAAAAAAGTGTTTACTACTGTTCACTGTCCATTCTGTCTGACCCCAGCTGCTCACAGCTAAAGACCAGCATGATCACCACAGGCAGACTCATCAGTCAAATTAAGAAGCCAATTATCCACGGCTTGTTTTGTTTTGTTTTGTTGCCGGTCCATCCATAGTTAAGCATACTATTTGTTTAAGTGGTCTCTTTTTTAAAAATCTAAACCCAAAGTCTTTCTTCTATCCTTATCCTACCAGTTTCCTTATCATTAGGGGATAGATCAAACAAATTAGAACCTTATTATCTGGAGGATTCAGAAGTCATGTTCAAGCTTTAAAACCTGATTTGATTCCTGAGCCCGTAAGTGCTTACCGTGCCTGCCCAGTTGCTCCTATGCTATTGGCCTCTTCTGAATCACTGGACTTCTGGCTTATCTAAATTCTTGATGTTCTAATTGTTTGCTCACTTGTTTCACTGCCTAAAATACAAATCACCTGATGATAGTCATGATATGCGTTGTCACATTTTGGGTCCTCTGGAAATAAAAGCTGAGAGAGAGTTAGAGGTGCAAGACGTTTAGTAGAGATCAATACTTCTAAAAGGTTGGAGAAGAAAACAAGATTTGTGAGAGGAAAAAAGTCAAACTTCTATGCAGACCCAACAAAGCCTCAATCAACCCAATAGGAAGCTCTACTATTGCCCGTCAGAGTTGTCTTGCAGAAAAACAAAATAGCTAGGCCTCAGTATCTCTGCTTCACTCAATCACCTGATGTAGATTACCCTGGAAGGCACTGCCTAGATTAATACAAATGGTGTGATACTTGAAATAATCTTGAAAGATGAATAAGAAATTGACAGGTGGGAAAATATTTGTAAAGAAACAAGCTATGTAAACATGGCATAAAGAAGCCAAACATAAATGAAAAAATAGAACATTGTTTAACGCTGGTGATATAGAGTGTATAATAGTGAAATGTGGCAGAGAAGGCTAAAGAGTGAACAGAAATTAAACCTGATGACATACAGCATTTACTGAGTTTTTTCTATGGGTTAGTCACTGTTTTGAGTGCTTCATATATATTAGTTCAGAACAGAGCAGCACTACAATAAGGATGAGATAATGTAAGCAAATTTATTTCTGGACAAGAATGTCTCCAAATTATTTCTAATACTTATTATAAACTTGGAGCATCAAGTGGAAGAAGCACTAAGAAAAAGAGCAGAAATATGAATACATACAATAGTCTATCTATCTTCATGAGTTTTGTAACTCATACTTTATGATTGAAACAAAAATATTAAGACCACCTATACTCAAGAAAATGATATTTAAAAGTGTGGGAGGTAAGGACACACAAATGGATGTGTGGTTTCCACACTTCATTCAAAGTAATAAAATGTTGATACCAGTAGTCATGTCACATACATATACTGTAATACTCAAACAAATAAAAACAACTTCAAAGACATACACTCACAGGTACTATAAATATATCAAGATGGAATCTTTAAAGTACTCAAATACACCACAGGAAGGCAAGGATAAGAAACAGAGAAATAACAACCAGAAGAATGAAACAGAATAAAAATGATAAAGTGGCATACTTCAGTGCTAATAAACAACAATAGTCTTAAATATAAATAGTGTAAATATGTCAATCCAAAAACAGATTGTGGGATTAAATAACAAAAATCAAGGAGGGGCAACTACATGTTCCTGAAAAGAAACTCATTTTCTTTTCTTTCTTTCTTTCTTTCTTTCTTAGAAAGATTAGCCCTGAGCTAACTACTGCCAATCTTCCTCTTTTTGCTGAGAAAGACTGGCCCTGAGCTAGCATTCATGCCCATCTTCCTCTACTTTATACATGGGATGCCTACCACAGCATGGCTTTTGCCAAGCGGTGCCACGTCCGCACCAGGGATCCCAACCGGCGAACCCCGGGCCGCCAAGAAGCAGAATGTGCGAACTTAACCACTGCGCCACTGGGCCAGTCTCAAAACTCGTTTTAAATTCAATGACATAAAAAGGTTGAAAGTGAAGTATGAGAAAAATACACCAGGCAAACGTTAATCCAAGAATAGTAGAAGTGTCTGTATTTAATATCTGATGAAGTAGAACATACAGTAAAGAAAATGACTACAGAAAAAGAGAGACATTACTTAACAGTAGCAGGATCAATCCACAGGAAAGTGTGATGATCCTAAATGTTTACACATCTAACAACAAAACCTCAAAATAGAGGCAGTAACATCTGATAGAAGTGGTGAAAAAAATAGACAAATCCACAATTATGGCAGAAGACTTCAACACCCCTTTCTCAGCAACTGGAATAACAGAAAGTCAGCAAGGATTAGAAGAACTGCTTAACACAATCCATAAATTAGATCCAATTGACTTGTATAGAATCCTCTACTCAGAATAGCAGTATGCACTTTTCTTTTTCAGGTACTTATGGAACATTTCTTAAGATAAACCATATCTTGGCCATAAAACAAACTTCAAGAAATTTGCAATAATTGAAATCATACAGAGCATGTTCTCTGACCATAATGGTATCAAAGTACAAGCCAGAAAGATAAAGAGAATAGGAAAATTTCTAAACATGTGGAATTAAGTGTTTAATACACACTTCTAAATAATCTATGGGTAAAGAAGTCTCAAAGGAAATAAAAAATACATAGAATTGAAATGCAACTAAAAACAACATATCAAAATATGTGGAATACAGCTAAATCAGTTCTGAGAAGGAAATAAAGAAATTTATAGCACAAAATACTTAAACTAGAAATGAAGAAAATACTCAAATTCATAACTTAGTTAACACCTAAAGAAACTAGAAAAGGAAGAGTAAAATGGAACCAAAGCAAGCAGAATAAAGAAAATAATAAGGTAGACGTCAATGAGATTAAAAACAGGAAAACAACAGCAAAACCAATTAAACAAAAGTTGTTTCTTAAAAAAATCAATAAAACTGATAAAACTCTGGGAAGATTGACAAAACATTGAAAAATGGTGAAGACACTATTACACAAATTGCCAGTATCAGAAATGATAGAGGGGTTATCATTACAGGTCCTTCAGCCATTAAGAGAATAATAAGGGAATACTATGAACACATATGTGCTTATAGATTCAACTTAGAAGAAACAGATTACCTGAAAACCACAAACTCCCCAAACTCAATCAAGATGGAATTGATGGTTTGAATATTTCTATAACTATTAAAATAACTGTGTATTTATTCTAAAAGTTCCACAAGAGCAAATCTCCAGACTAAGATGATTTTACTGGAGAACTCTACCTAATTATTAATGAAGAATTAATACCAATTCTACACAATCTCTTCCAGAAAATAGAAGAGGAGGGAAGATTCCCAAATTCATTGTATGAAGCTAGGATTACACTGATATGAAAAACAGTCAAAGAAGTACAAAACAAACCCAAAAAAGCCAAGTATAGGCCAATATTTATCAAGAACTTAGATACAACATTGTTAACAAATACAATTTAGTGATATATAAAAATATTACACCATTACCAACTGTGGTTTACTCCAGAAATGCAAAGATGATTCAACATTTGAAAATCAATCTATTTAATCCATAATATCAACAAGCTAAAAAACAAAAATCATATAATCCTATAAATTAATCCAATTCAACCACTTAACAAAATTCAATGCCCATTATGATAAATATTCTCAGCATTATTTATCATACCATTTGTAAAGAAATTTCCTTAATTTGCTAAGGAACGTTTACAAATAACCTACTGCTAACATTATGGTGAAAAACTTAATGTTTTTCCTCTAAGATCAAGAACAAGGCAAGAACGTCTGCTCTCACCACTCTTATTCACATAGTACTGGAAGTTCTAGCCGCTGCAATAAGGCAAGAAGGGGAAATAGAAAACATACTGATTAGAAAGGAGTAAATCATCTCTGTTCACTGATGACATGAGTATCTATGTAAAAATCCAAAGAAATCTAAAACAAAACAAACAAGAACTCCTAAAATAATAAGTGAGCTCAGAATATTTGCAAGGTAGGTCAATACACTAACATTTACTGCATTTCTAATTAGTAATAATGAACATATGGAAACTGAAACAAACATAAAACCATTTATAATTGCACTAAAGAAAATTAAATACACAGGTATGTACTTAACAAAATACGAATAGGATTTGTATGCTGAAAGTTAGAATATACCAGTGAAAGAAATCAAAGAAAATCTAAATAAACAGAAAGACATAGTGTGGTCATAGATAGGAAAACACAACATAGAAACAGCATCAATTGTCTCAAAACTTGTCTATGATTTAAAGCAATTTCTATCACTATCCCAGACAGAGTATTTTGGAGACATAGAAAAGCTTATTCTAAAATTTACATGGAAACTCGCAGGGCTTCCAATATCTAAAACTATCTTGACAAAGAAGAGCCAAGTAGAAGGAATCACTGTACCCAATCTTAAGGTGTGCTAGAGAGCTACAGTAAACAAGAGAGTATGGTATTGCCAGAAGAATAGATACGTATATCAGTGAAATAGAATACAGAACCCAAAAATTGACCCATAGAAATACGCTTAATTTATTTTTGACAGAGGGGCAAAGCAATTCAAAGAAAGAGGGATAGACTTTTCATCATATGATGCTTCAGTAATTGGAAACCCTCAGACAAAAAATTAACGTTGACTTAAACATCACATCTTATTCAAAAGTCAAATCAAAGTGAATCATAGACAAATTTAAAATGTGAAACTATAAAATGTTATAAAACATCATGGGAGACAATCTTTGCAATCTAGAGCGATGCAAAGAATTATCAGATGATGCAGAAAGCATGATCCATAAAAAAAGAAAAATTCATAAATTGGATCTTATCAAAATTAAAAACTGCTCTGTAAAAGCCCCTACAAAGACAATGAAAAGACAAGCTACAGACAGGGAAAAAATATTTGAAAACTATATATCTGTTACAAGACTATATCCAAAATATGTAAAGAACCTTCAAATCTTAACAGTAAATATATCAAACAACCCAAATAAAGAATGGACAAAAGACGTGAACAGACATTTTTCTGAAGATAATATACAGATGTCAAATAAGCACAATTGACATGAAGAGATGTTCAACATCAATAGCCATTAAGAAAATGCAAATTAATGACAATGAGATATCACTGCACGTCAACAGAATTTCAAAAAATAGTGACAATAGCAAATTAGGATATGGAGAAACTAGATCACTCATGCTGTGAGTGCTGGTGGGAATGCAAACATGTACAGTCACTTTAAAAACTGTTGGCACTTTATTAAAAAGCCAGAAATGAAGGAAAGAGGAATAAAAATAGAAGGAAGGAGGTAAGGAGCAATTATAAAACACAAGGACTGCACTCTAAGAAAATGGGAATTATGTTTATACAAAAGTCTGCACACAATTGTTCATAGAGGTTTTATTCATAGTAGCCTAAGTCTGGAATCAGCCCAGATATCCTTCAACAGATAAATGGTTAAAAATGTTGTGGTACATGCAAAGCTTGGTATACTACTCAGCCTTAACAATGACCAATCTTTTCGTACACAATAATTTGGATGAATTTCCAGGGGGAATTACATGAAAGGCTGGAGACAGGTGAATGTGATTACTAAAGGGCGTGAGGAAGGATACTCATGGTGATGGAACTGGCCAGTATCTTGATCATAGTTGCAGATATATTTAATAATGTATATTTAAAGATGTGTAGAACCTACACATTTAATGAAATTGTTTAGAACTAAATAGACACACACAAGTGAATATTAAAAAAAACTGAGGAAATAAGAATACATTGGTGAATTGTATCACCAACAACACCCTGGTTGTGGTATTACACAATAGTTTTACAAAGTGTGTGTAGGTAAACTGTATACGAGATTGTTCTGTATGATTTCTAACTATTGCATATGAGTCTTCCATTATGTCAATAAAACTTTCCATCAAAAGTAAAGTAATTACAAATTTACCACATGGCGTCTGTGGGCATTTTCATTACTACATTTCTGGTTATGAAAAGATTTGAAGTTCTGACTGTGAAAGGATATGAAGTTATGAGAAATAGCAGTATTATTTCTTAGCCTGTGGAAGTCTAAACAAAGGAGTCAGTTTAAAGCGAGGGGAGTGAGTATAAATTCATAAGCTGGGCCACCAGGTGATTACATAAGACCTCTAGCTGTGAGGTTTTCCACAAAAGCCTAGAGAAGTAGCTCTCCTAAATGGTTAAACTAGTATTTTTTAACAGGTATAAAATGGAATATCAATAACACAAAACATAGATAGTATTAAGAAAAAATCTTTTCCATTGCACAATTGAATGCTGAATTAATAAAAATTAAGCATTCCTTTAATCTAGGCATTTACAGATGTTAGTGTTCATTTTTAAGTCCCTAAGAGAGAGAGAGAGAGATAAAATATAAATCCTAAAGTGTTGAGTGTGTGTGTGTGTGCATGCAGCATCTTTTTGGGCTGGTGTTCTTTGGAATATGTTTATTGCAAGGGCTGGTTTAAATCAGAGATGACCAACATAGTTCCTAAGGTAACTTTTACCATTATACCTCTATTATCCAAGTGACTGCCTTTATCTCTTGACACAGACATAAAATATTTGTAGTTTTCCTTTTTGTTTGTTTTATGAAGATTTACAGAAAAAAATAAAACTTTTCCTCAATTAAAAAATCGTGTACAAGAAAGACTGTAAATATGTTTTAATTTACTTTTCTCTCAATAAATAGATATTGTAGTTAGTTGGATTTTTTGATATGATGATACGTAGGTCAATAATTAAATTCAAATATAATCTTATTTTTGACACAATCCAAAAAAGGGAAAGTCACAGTACACTATGTACAAGGTATTATTTTTCTACTTTTGCTTGCTCACATATTTTTATTTAAATTTGATAATTCATGATATTAAAATGCCTTTGTGATGTGGAACATTTCACTAAAACCGTGATTCCCTAAGGTCATCTTGTTCCGAGCACATTGTTATTTATTCTCATTTCACTGCAGTGATTTGACTTAGCATAATGCTGATCTGACTCTATTTTTGACTCCGAATTTTATTGCGGGCATGTGTCAGCTTATTCCTGAAGTGGTTATACATAAGCCCCTCTCAAATATTCGCTGTCCTATTTTGTGGTCTCTTTTCAGGCAACGCTTCCATTGAGAGCGATGGCCCTGACTTAGCTCTTTAGGTGTCTCACCAGTCAGGATGCAAGTTACATTTCTGGTGGAATGAACTATTCAAGCAAGCATATTCCCATGAAGGGAGCAAAGCTGAAGGGTCATTAATATTCAGGCCTGCTGAAGATGAGAAACTTCTCTTAAGTAAGTACATTAGTCTTATCTTTTCTTATGAAAGCGCTTTACCAGTGACACAAGCCAAGTGCCTTCATGGAACTTTCTCTGCTTTAGGGTTCAAAAGGTGCAATTCAGAGACAAAGAGATCCTTTCCTTCCCAAAATCAAGTGCTCTTGGTGGCTTCTTTATTCAGAACATTCAATCGTCATACATACATAAGTTAACACAATCGATATGGCACAGAACTTAGGGACATGTGTGTAACTCATGTTGAGCATTGAAGTTTTTCTTTCTCCCCAAACAACTAATAAATAAGTCTCTCATTAGGCTTTCTGGGAAACAATCTCAGGAGATCTGAAAGTTGCTGTCTATATTGTTTTGTAAAGCAATATCAAGAAAAGATCCTATTATTATCTACATTATGTTATTTCTTCCCCCATTAATCCTGTAATCTTCACAACACAGTATTTTCCAAATTTTCATCTCCTTTCAAAAATAATTATCAATATTCATAAGTCAGAATTTTTATTCCTACCTCAGGTAAAAATGGCTAGTTGAACCATCATCGAATTCTCACGGTATGCTTGGAGTAATCTAAGTTAATGAAGGTTCTTGGAGGATGTGCAAAATTCACTTCAGGATTTCCTGGACAACATCTCCAAGAGTAGGTAATAGTCATCTGGATTGAAACTGAGATATAATTAGGGCTGTGTGGCTTTGTATTGATGAAATAGGACCACACATCAGGATTATCGCAAAGAAAGTGTGGCACTAAATATGAGCCCCAAACTGAAACTCACAAGAGCAGATACACTAAATTTCAGGCATTGGTTTGTCAATGAGGCTATTTTTTCCCATGTACTTTTTTTTAGGTTGATTCTTCCAGAGTGAGCACCAGTAAGATTTTGTGTGATCATTCTCCCAAAAAATCTACAGAAGCCTTCATCCACCTGTCATTTCTACCGGGCTCCTAATACTTAACAACACACTTCTATGGTTTTGATTTTCCTTAACCTTCACAAGAATCCATCAGCAAAGCAGTATATATATTAGTACCCCCATCTTTAAAATGAGGAAATTTAAATATTCTGTCACTGTCGCATACCTGGTTGAGCCAGAAAGGCAATCCAGCATCATGCCTCACCCACAGTTCCCATTCAATAGTTTTCTGCTTCTCATTTCTGATTTCTGATAAGTATAAATTTAATGATGTTTTCCTCTGTAAACCTGCCTTCCCCATCCTATCAATTAAATTAGAAGAGTACAGAGGTAGTGAATCCTTCTAGTTGTGTTGGAAAATTCTGGGTGGGCAGAGGTTCCAAGATGGGAAAAACTGGAATAAAACACCTGATGAAATAGAGGTGTGGCCCATTAGACATCGATTAGATGAGAAAGACTAGGGACTTCAATGTAAAGTAGAAAATTAGAAGGAAGTGAGGAATGTAGAGCAACCTGGAAAACTCTAGGAGAAATAGAGAAGATTTTAATGCCGGAGAGAAACTAACAGAAGAGCTAAGAAAAAACAAATGATGACTGCAATGTTCTGGCCATTTACCTATTGTCTTACAGCTTCAAGTTCACTCTTTAATTCCATTTGCCAAGACTCTGTGATGCTAAGGCTGACACTATGCAAACTGCAATTCTTCTTTGTTAGCTGGCACCATATTAGACTCAGCCAAAGGGAGGCATAGAGGAGAAGAAATAGAAGGCAAACGAAAGAAGGGATTTTCATCTCTTATTTCCTGTGCTGTTCCTGACAGGACCCCCTAGAAACAGCAACACTTCATTCCAGCAGCAGCAATTTGCTAAAACATCATCACTTGGTTCCAGCCTCCATCATCCTTCAGCACTTCCAGAACCAGCCATGTGGCATCTTCTCAGAAGTACTAACATCAGCTGGATAACACCTTCTCATCAGGGTCTGAAAGGGCACCAGCTATGTGAGCCCCCTCCTCTGAGCTTCTATGTTCTGTTAATCCCAATTTCATCCCTGTCTTCTCCATCCCTATAGATGATAGATGTTTCATGCAGTTATTATCTCTGAGTTACTCAGTGTTCCCTTATGTATTCAGGCCTCTAATACCTGTGTAACAAGTTCCTGCATTAAAGTATTTCTGATGAAATAACTAAGATGGTTTTCATTTCCCTACTTGATTCTGACAAAAACAAGGATGTTCCAAGGAAAGGCAATATAAGCATAAAAATAAAATTCTTGTTGTATATAAAATTTTTCTCAACTGGTCTATTCCCATTTTTAGGCATTTGTGAGTTGTGTTTGTCCTATTCTCAGGTTGAGAGTTTTCCCTTTTTTCTAAGCATGTTGGTGAGAGAATTGGAATTTATAAATTAGGCCAAAACTACCTGTTTGGTTGGTGGTCTTAATCTTCCATTTGGATGTACAGGCATAGTACAAAATTACCAGAATATAGCCTTTGAATGTTTGGAAATAAGGATCATTTGGGGCTGATATCTAACTGGCATGAGTGTGCTTGCATTTGTGTCTCCTTTTGTATCTAATGTTATTTTAGTAAAACCATATGTAATCCAAGTAGGTGTGTATGGAAAAATGACATGCACAAAATTTGAAAGTAAAAATAAATCTTATGGAAAATGCAGTTTTTTCAAAGTTCTTTATCATGATTTGTTCCTAATATTAAAATGATTGCCATAGTGATGCTAAAATTGCACTACATTATTCAAAAAAAATTGAATCAAATGCTCTTAGGTAATTAATTTTAGTCATATTCTGAAACATCAAGATTTCAATAATTTAAAAACCATTTGTTGTCATGGAAACATGAACTTAGTTAAAATTGGATTAAACTAATTAACCTAAAACATGTTGTACTACTGAGTGTTTGTTTTAGAATACTCTGGAAGAAAAAGAACATTTTCCATAATCATTTTAGGTCTTTTATCTAATGGAAGCGTTCAGGCTTTATAATGGACCTATGCATGCACTAATGTGTCAAACAACTGCTTTCACGAGGAGAGGATGGTTACGTAGAAGGTTCCCATTAAATGAAATGCCAGTTTTCTGCTGGGAATTCACAAAGCAGAACATTTTGTGAATATTGGTTATTGTCTTTGCTTAACTATATTATCCAGAGGATTTGAGGAAAAAATCCTTTATGTTATCGTTTATTTCATCCCTTGTATTTCATCTCAATGGACTAAGATTTGTGTCAGATTAATGAGGGAGATCACATCATGATGAACCATGGAAATAAAACATATGTTAGAGTGGGACGGCTAAAAAGTTTGTGATAATGATGTGATCATTTCTGCATTTTCATAACCAGTGTTTTCTGCAACGAAGAAGCCCATAAGTGCATAGATGGTATTCACTGAATACATTTTAGTTGTCTAAAAAATTTTAAATCAAAGGTTTGGTTTTTGGCTTTTTTGTTCATTTTATCAATAGTGAGTACTTACCATGTGGTAAGCTCAGTCTTGGATAATTTAAATAGATTCATTGCAGATATCTTGCTGTCTGGTCACCACATCCATGTTATCCATTCTTTCAGGAGAAATATAATCCTCTCTGGGGCTCATTCTCTGTGCTTTGAGGGATCTGATTCCCACCCTAGCTCTAAGACAGTGTGGGGGCTTTGTAACATGTCCACTTGGCTAGGCTGAACCACATTTCCCAGAATTCTCTTTATTCTGTTTTTCTAGTTAGAGTGGTCACGTGGAAGATTCTTGGAAGATGTGGAAGGCAGAAATGAAGCTGCAACCATTCTGTAGCTCATACATATTGGTGTTGATCTGCTGACTCACCTCTTTAGGTTGAAACAGTATCAGGTTTGCAACTGCTCAAACTTTTGCTGGATTCTTTTATAGTTTCTGTGACCCCTGGGCCAGGGGTGCATGTGTGTGTGTGTATGTGTGTGTGTGTATGTGTGTGTTTGTCTCAGTGAGGAAAACCCCTGGCTTCTACAGTATACCCATATATCGAACATGTTAGTTCATTTGCCGGGCATACAAGTGAGCCCACTGTAGAAAGGTATTCCCATCAGGTGGAATGGGCCCATCCCATGACCAGACACCACAAGAGCAGAAGTCTAAGGTCAAAAAATATGTTTTTTAGGGCCTGGGGTTGTTGTTGCTGTGCGTTTTCTTTACTTTGTATTAGGGGTCAATGGCAGTGGCATTTTGTCCATTTCACTGTCAATCACTACAACATCCTCCTCTCTGTTTTCCTCACTTTCCCAGGGATTCTACTTCTTGGCATCCCAACCAGACTTGTCATAAGCATTCAGACCTTAGTTTGTGGCAGCTTGTACCCTCCTAGCTTTGCAAAACTACACGCTAAGTTCTCCAAACTATCATCCTGCATTCCCACCTTGTCTGCCAGATCTGAAGCTAGCAGAGGAGTGGAGGCTGCACAGCCTCCTCTAACCTCATCTCTTCTTCCAACGTTCCAACTTGAGCTTCAGCCTCTAGCTGGGCATGGGTAGTCAACTGAGCTGCTCAAGGTAGAGACCAGCCCTCTGCAGTAGCAATTTTTTTCCCTTCCTTCCCACAGTGCACTATGTGAAGTTCCTCAAACAGGTCCACCAAACCACGCGACATTTTTGGTCTGTCCTCTACCCATGCAGCCATCCATAAGCATCTGACACACAGGCTACTTCTCCTCACTTATCGATTGATAGCCGACTCAGGATTTCCCCCATGGATGCCTCCTTCCCAAAACCTGTTTCTTTGGTCTCCAGGCTGGCTTGCCAATTGTTGGTTTGAAACCTCAGGAGCTTCCCCTGATGAAATGTGAAACTGGCCCCTGTATGTGGAGGGCAGAGAGACTGAAGAAAAAGGCAGACCACTCCAGATTGGTAGGTGGCAGGTTTAATAAGCAAAGAAATCTACGTACAAGGCTTGTCTTGGGCAGTCGCAAGACGAGTACATCTCTGCACCCACCTGCCAGAATCTGAAAAGTTTATATAGAGGCCTCGACTGGGTTCAGTCACCTACGCTGTCTAAATGGCCTCGACAACATATTGCTCTCTCAAGATTGCATCCTTGAAAATAGCTTTGGCTATGTGAACAGCAGGCAGAACGTACATTCCAAGGATAGGGAAGGGGTGAGGAGCCTCTGATTGCCCAGGTCAAGCTGGCAGGTCAACCAGCAGTCACATCCTCTCAAACATCTCCTCCCACAAACACTGGAGGAAAGAAAGACTGATTTGGATTTCAATCTATCTTCCTGGGCTTTCAATTTGTGTTTGTTCTAACCTGATCTGCACATTCATCTTGCCATCCTCACTGCTTTCCCTCTGATGTCAAGATCACCATCAGATGTGAAAACTACAGTGTAAGAGAGATTGCTTACCCCACCCCAAGAATTGTGAAAGGCCAAATCCCTAATCCCTGATATATTATAACCTATTGGTTATGTGGTTATGCTTCTCTGAACTTTGAATGATGTAGAAAGACATGTAACCCAGGCTATAGCCAATAAGGGCGGTCTGTTTTGCTAGCCACCATGGCAATTTACTCATGGATCAGTGCTTGATTCAATTTGTTCAGTTTCATTCCAATAACTCATGCATTAATTAACACTCCTTTATCCTCTATACTGAGATTTTTCTATCAATGCAACTTAAAGATTTCTCAATGGTACAATAGCTTACTTCATATTTCCCACAATTCCTTGAGGTGTTATTATGATGCCCATTATACACACGAGGCATGCAGTAACTGAGGCTTGGAAAAAATAAGTAATTTATTGAAGGTCACATAACCAGTTCCAGTTGGAGTGTGATTTCAGCACAGGTCCATTTAATTTCAAAGCCAGTTGTATTTTGCGTAAGTAATTAAGAGGTACATAATTATCATAGCGATTCATTGTTTTCAGGAAGCTCCTCCATAAATAAAGTGGCAGTCATAATTTAAATATAATTTGGGAAAATACTGGACACTTTTAAAAAGCAACTGTATTCTTCAAGATATTGTCTCCTTCTGTAATAGGGTCTTGGATTGCGTTAAGCAATTGTTAGTTTGAAGACACGGATTCTAGCTAGGTTCTCTGATTTGAGACTGGGCATTTTTTTTCTATGCCTCACAGGCTATTGATACTTTGAGGGTGAAATGGTTTATTTGAGTTTTCATTAGATTAAGTGAATTGACCAGTATTTTTTTTGGCAAGGAAGAGAAATACCCTCAGGGCTCCTTTTGTTCATATGAGTCTAATTTACAGAATTTGATTTCTGTTTTCATTTCCATAATGCTGTGTGGACACTTAGTTTCATATTAAAATATCATTTACACATAATTTCCTTACTCCAGTGAGTTCCTTACACCAGAGTTTAAATTTGCATCAAATCTTATAATCTACGTAAAGTGCATCCCTCGGGCCTTCTAGGAAGTGGAATGGTGCTTCTAAGTGTTTCACAATAGATTTAAGATAAGTGCTACAACATATTTTAAAAAGGTAGTCATTAGTCTTATTTAATAAGTGTTGCACGATTTCAAAGACGTTCGTCTTTCTTCCTATGGAAATCTATTCATAATTGGCATTTGGAAGGTATTGTAGATGTAAAAAAAATGAAGGCTCCACGCTTGCTATTGAAGAGCTCACAGATTGGAAGGAGAGACAGGCAATGAAACAAGCATGCACATGAACATAAGTGGCTGTTCAAAGTGTTCTTAGACCGCAGGGTCAGGTCACTTAACTGGGTTTATGTTGGGGAGACAGTGGTAGGGAAAATGCCATTTTTGCTGAGTCTTGAAGCCTAAATAGGAGCTAACCGGGCAAAATAAGAGAGATGACAGAAAAGAATTCCAAGTAGAAGAAAGAACATATGCAAAAGTTCAAAAGCATAAAAATGATAAGTAGAGAATAGAGGGAGAAGATAATATGATTGAAAACTTATAAAGGGGAAAGAGAAATCAAATAATAGACTTGTATATGCTAAGCCAAGAAATTTATTTATGCAAGGGAAGGTCATTGAGGCACTTTAAGGATGAGAGTGGCATAATCAGGGAGACCACTTAAGAGAAAAGTAGAGGATGAGCTGGAGAGGAAAGAGATAGGAAATTGGGAGGCCAGTTAGGAGATAGAGACAGTAGTCCAGATCTAACACGGTAAGAGACTGAAATAAGGTTGCAGTGGGTGTATACTTACAGCTCAGGACTTTGCAACAGATTAAAAAGTACATATAGAAACAAAAGAAGTCTATTGGCATAGATTAGAAAGTATGCGTGTAAGTAAAGTCTCAAATCCAAAGTTTTAAATAAATAATAATAAATGTTTATGAAAGTATATCCTTACTATAGGAACCAAGAACTATTTTAAGTGCATTTCTGCATAACTAAATTAATTCTCAAAATAACTCTCAGAGACATAAACTATTATAATCTCAATTTTTACAGATAAGCGTATGAATCACAGAGGTTAAGCAACTTGCTCAGTGTTGCCCAGCTAGCCTGATGGGGCTGGCATTCAAATCTACGTTGTTTTCTCCAGAGTCCCTGCTTTCCACCCCACGCACTACACTAATAGCTGAGGTTCCTTGAGCACCTTCCACGTGTCAGACACTGCAACAAGCACTTGAATTCTCACAACAATCCTTTGAGTTAGTTGATTTTCTTGTCCCCATTTTGCATATGAAGAAACTGCAAATTAGTTTCTCAGGAAAATAACTGATAAAAATAATGTTAAAACTAATAAAATAATCAAATTAGCATCTGAACAAAATAACACAAATGTGAAGTGAGGGAACCAGGATTTAAGGACATATCTGTCTTATTCCAAATCAATGCCCTTATCCACTACATCATGGACTTTTACCTCAGAAAATCATAGCAGATGTTTGTTGCACAATGAGGAACAAAAGAGAGTGATTGGTGCCGACTAGTTTATCATCTAGTAAGACATGAAACATGAACATTTTAGTGCACTGTGATATATGCTATAATATTAGAAAATAAGAGCCTTGTTAGGAAGACAAATAAAAGGAAAAGGGATACATTGAAAACATTATCAAAGTCCTGCTTACATTCTTGTTCAGTATTAATGCATTTGTAAATGAGGATTTTCACTGTGCATATGCTGACATATAAGGCAAAAAAGGTCCATCAGAACCAGAGAAAAGCAATTTTTCCTTAAATTATCTGGAAAACTTTCCCCTCGTCCTCAGATAACTGTCATTTCCTCAATTCAATTCAACAGAAAACTGTGGGCACCCAATTTGATAGTGAAGTTTCAAAATATAGATTCTATTCTTAAAATCTTGAAGCCATAATTAAGTGGCTATTTCTTACATTTGTACTGAAATCAGTATCAAGAATGGTGTAAATTCCTTGGATTATTAAAAGAGGAAGGAATCCAGTCTTGCTGAGAGAATTAGGAAAGATTGAGGACATAACTTTCAATATAGCCTCCTATTATGAAGAGATTATTTCAGTATGAGTAATGGGAAGGGTTTTTTTTTTTCTTTTTTAGGTGGAAAGGACAGTATGAATAAAGATATAGACGTGGTTAAGAATGGATTATGCCAGGAAACAAGAAGCATTTTATTTGGTTGGTGCATTAGGAAAATAAATGGGGGAGTGAGAGATAAATCATGAAATGTAGATGAGGAGGAACTGAAGAGGGTATTGGCTACAAGGCTGAGTAATTTGTACTTTCATTGGTAGAAAAGACTTCAGAGGATTTCAAGCAGGCAGCCAGTGTGACCTGCCAGTTTGACCAATAAGGTACAGGGCTTACATTTCTCATCAATCTCATTACCATTTTCAATATAAACTTGTTGAGGGTCTACTATGTGCAAAGTAATACAAACAGGTCGTTGCCCCTAAGTAATGTACAATCTAGTTGTTAAGTCAAGAGAAAAGTCTTTAATAATAATAAAAATAATATAATGGTTTGCAGAAGCTCCATGCAATTATATAGATTCTTAATGAATTATGACCAATGCTGCTGCTGAAAATGATTAATTCAAGTCTGACATATTGACTATTTACATCCTCAAAGCATAAACAACTGTATTTGCTTCCCTTCCCTTTGGCTGTGACTGTGTAATCCATTAGAATTGCTTATGACATTTTATTTTATTTTTTTAGCTGCTTCAGAAACCCAGCTTTAGGCAGTTAATTACATAAGCAATGCTGTGAGGGAGATTACTGGCAAAGATGATCAAAATTACTGAAGTGACTATATCCAGAATTTTGCACTATCACACACAACTCCATTTCTTTACTTTCCCACATAGTTTGGTTTGGTGGAATTTAGTGAAAATAATGTGAAATTGAAGCTTATTTAAAAATTTGTTTTAGCATTGTGTAAAAATAGCCTTGCAGATTGTATATACATATATATACACACACACACACATATATGTATACATATTCATTCATTCACATACACTCATACAATGCACTAGGAGTACAGCAATGAACAAAAAAGACAAAAATTCATGCTGTCGTGGAGCTTACATTTTAGTGGAAGGGGAAGGCATACAATTTACACACAAACTGTACTTACATAGATACATGCACATTCGTATGTATGTGATTACCTGTCTAAATATCTACCTGTCTATCTATTATCTATCCATCAATCTATCTATCTATCTATCTGTCTGTCTGTCTATCTTATTAGTCAGAGTTCATCAGAGAAACAGAACCAAAGGTTATAAAGAGATTTATTATAAGGAGTTGGCATACATGGTTATAGAAGATAACCAGACCCAAGATCTGCTGGGTGAATTGGCAAGCTGCAGATCTAGGAAAGCCAATGGTGTAGTTCTAGTTCTAAGGCAAGAAGACTCAAGACCCAGGAAAAGCTGATGTTTCAGTTCAAGTTCAAAGGCAGGAAAAAGCCAATGTTCTAATTTGAAGGCAGTCAGGCAGGAGAAATTCCCTCTTACCTGGGCAAGGGTCACTCTTTTTGCCCTGCTCAGGCCTTCAATAGACTGGATGAATCCCATTCACTTTAGGGAAGGCAACCTACTTTACTTAGCCTATTGATTTAAATGTTAATCTTATGCAAAAATACTCACACAGGCACATATAGAATAATGTTTGACCAAATATCAAGTTGACACATAAAACTAACCCTCACACTACCTATTTATCTATCTATAACATCAGAAAATGTTATGTGCTATGGAAAATAACAAATTAGGAGATGGAGATTAGAAACACTAATCTACTGACAACTGCATTTTTGAATATGGTTGACATGGAATGCCTCACAGGGAAGGTGATGTTTGAGTAACGACCTGAAGGTGAATGCAGGTGAGGAAGCAAGTCATAAATATATCTGGGAGAATTTCCATGCACAAGAAATAGTAAGAGCAAAGGTTCCAAAGCATGAATCAGCCTGTAATGTTCCAGGAACATCAAGAAAACCAGTGTACTCTCAGTAGGGTCTGTAACGGGGAGATTGCCAATGAATTTTAAAATTTACATGAATCTTATGCCATCTTTAATTTATCTCAAAGACATGCATGTAAAGCTAAATTTTATTCATTTATTTTATTAAATATTTTAATTATTTGCCAAAATAATAATATGCTTATCTCAGAGAGAGTTGACCTCATATTTACAGAGACATGTGAGCTAAAATTGTGTAGCAACCAAGCAGGATTTATCTCAGGTATTCAAGGCTGGTTCAATATTCAAAAATCAATTAATATAATCCATCACAATGACAGTCTAAAAAAGAAAAATCACATCATCCTATCAAAATTCAAGAAAAGCATTTGACAAAATCCAACAGCGTTTATGATGGAAAAAAACCTCTTTGTAATCTAGGAAGAGAACGTCCTCAACTTGATAAAATACCTACAAAAAACCTCACAGCTAATATTTCACTTAATGTTGAGAAACTCAAAGTATTCCCTCTAAGATCAGATAGAAAGGAAGGATGTCCCTTCTCACACTGCTTTTCAGCACTGCACAGAAATTTAATACAATAGCACAAGAAAAGGAAATAAAAGTTATACAGATTGGGAACAAAGAAATAAAACTGTCTTTGTTCACATGTGACATGATTGTCTACAAGGAACATCCACAAGTATTGAAAAAAAATCCTATTGGAAGTAATAACGAACTATGACAAAGTTGTAGTATACAAGGTTAGTATACAAAAGTCAATCACTTTCCTATATATTAGCAATGAACAAGTGGAATTTAAAATTAAAAACACAATACTATTTACAGTAGCACCCCAAAAAGTGAAACACCTGCATGTAAATCTAACAAAATATGTACAAGATCTATATGAGGAATACTACAAAACTGTGATGAATGAAAGCAAAGAAGAATTAAATAAATGGAGGAATATTCCATGTTCATGGATAGGAAGATTCAATATTGTCAATGTGTCGTTCTCCCCAACTCGATCTGTAGATTCAATGCAATCTCAATCAAAATACCAGCAAGTCACTTTGTGGCTATATCAGCAAACTGATTCTAAAGTTTATATGGAAAGGGAAAATATCCAGAATAGCCAACTCAAGAGCCAACCATTTGAAAGAGAACAAAGTTAGAAGACTGACACTACCCAAATTCAAGACACACTATAAATTACAGAAATCAAGACAGTGTGGTATTAGTGCAAGAACAGACAAATAGATCAACAGAACACAATAGAGAGTTCAGAAGAAGATCCATTTAAGTACAGTCAGCTGATCCATGATAGAGGTGAAAAGGAGATACAATAGAGCAAAGATAGTCTTTTCAACAAATGGTGCTCGGACAACTGGACGTCCACATGCCAAAACTTGAATCTAGACATGGACCTTACACTTTTCACAAAAATTAATTCAAAATGGACCCCAGACCCAAATGTAAAATGCAAAACTATAAAATTCCTGGAAGATAACATAGAAGAAAACCTAGAGGATGTTGGATATGATGATGGCTTTTTAAATAGAATACCAAAGGTGTGATCCATGAAGGAAATAGTTGATAACATGGACATCAGTAAAACTAAAAGCTTGTCCTCTGTGAAAGACACTGAAAAAAATGACAAGACAAGCCACAGTCTGGGAGAAAATATTTGCAAAAGACATCTATTAAAGGAATGTTATTCTAAATATAAAAAGAACTCTTAAAACAGCAATAAGGAAACAAACAAGACAATTAGAAAATTGGGCAAAGATCTTAATAGACACCTCATTAAAGAAGATATACAATGGCAAATAAACTTGTGAAAAGATGCTTACAAAGTATATCAGGGAAATGCAAATTAAAACAGTAATGAGATAGTAATACACACCTATTAGAATGAGTCAAATTCCAGAACACTGACAACACCAAAGCTATCAAGGATGTGGAGCAACAGGAACTCTCATTTATTGCTAGTGGGAATGCAAAATGATACAGCCACTTTAGAAAAAAATTTGGCAGTTTCTTACAAAACTGAACATACTCTTACCATATGTTGAAGCAATTGATCTCTTTGGTATTTTCTCAAAGGAGTTGAAAATGTGTGTCCTCACAAAAATCTGCACAGGGATGTTGATAGCAATTTTATTCATAATTGCCAAAATTTGGAAGGAACGAAGATGTCCTTCAGTAAGTGAATGAATAAGTAATCAGTGGTACATCCAGACAATAGAATATTACTCAACACTGAAAAGAAATGAGCTATGAAGCCATGAAAAGACATTGAGGAAACTTAAATGCGCACAGATAGTCCCTGACTTACAGTGGTTTGACTTACGATATTTTTTCTTTATTATGGTGGGAAAGTGATATGTATTCAGTAGAAACTGGACTTTTTTGCATTTTGGTCTTTTCCTGGGCTAATGATAAGAGGTACAGTACTCTTGTGATGTTAGGCAGTGGCAGTGAGCCTCAGCTCCCAGCCATATGATCATGAGAGTAAACAACCAATGCACTTACAAAGATTCCCTACCCATATACGCATTCTGTTTTTCGCTTTCAGAATAGTATTCAATGAATTATATGAGCTATTCAATACTTTATTTAGAAGATGCTTTGTGTTAGACGATTTTTGCCGAAATGTAAGCTAATGTAAGTGTTCTCAGCATGTTTAAGGCAGGCTAGGCTTAGTTATGATGTTTGCTAGGTTGACAAGATATTTTCAACTTACGATGGATTTATCACCAGGTAACCCTGTCCTAAATCAAGGAAGATCTGCATTACTAGGTGAAAAAAAGCCAATCCAAAAAGATTACATACTGCACGATTCCAAGTATGAGACATTTTGGAAAAGGCAAAACTATGGAAAGAGTAAAAAGCTCAATGTTCCCAGGGGTTGAGGGAGGGTGGAAGGGATGAACAGACAGAGCTCAGAGGACTTTTAGGGTAGTAAAAATACTCTGTTTGATACCATAATGATGGCTACATGTCATTATACATTTGTCCAAACCCACAGAATGCACATCAAAAGTGAAACCTACTGTAAACTATGGACTTCGGGTAATTATGATGTATCAATGTAGATTCATCAGTTGTAACAAACTTACTACTCTGGTGGAGGATGTTGATAATGGAGCAAGCTATGCTTGTATGTGGGCAGAGGATGTATGGGAAATCTCTGTACCTATCCCTTAATTGTGCTATGAATCCTAACTTGCTCTAAAAAACATAGTAATAATGGTCTTTAAAAACGTTTAAAAAAAATATGTAGCGATATGTGAGAGGAGAGCTGATTGCTGATTCCTTGTTTTTGTTTTTGTTTTGTTTTTGCCAATATAATGTCTAGCTTACTATTTTACCCCTAATAATGTGTCATGTAAAAAATGTGGCTGTGCCTAGCAGGGAGCCTGAGGGTTCTTTGTCAGCTATGTTGTTATGCTCTGCAGGAATATTTAAAACCATTCGTACAACTCTAAATCTCTGAGTTCTATATTGCCTTGTGACTCCATTTGGAACATAAATATCAATGACCTTTTCAGAACCAAATGAAGAAAACTTTCCCATGAAATTGCCCCTTGCTTGTAACTAAAAAATAAGCAGTTGTCTATGGTGTTGGAAGCCTTCTCTTACTGATTATGTTGAGCATTTTTTAATCTAAGACATTATTTTTCATAGATTCGTAAACTCAAATGGTGGCGTTTGGTTGGAGAGGAGTGTCTATCTAGCAGACAATGATTCTTCCAAGGGCCATAGATGCTCTCCATCTCATCTTTCAACCCCAGGTGCCTTCCCAAAAGTCTTCAAATAAATTCTCTCTCTCTCTCTCTCTGTTTTTTGTTTTTTTCGCTAATGTTCCTCAGAATTAAGTTTCAATAAGACATGACCAAGGAGTACTGTTTTAATATATCAGCCTATAATGGTGTTAACTCTTTCCGCTTCTTCTAACAACTTAGTGATAGTCTGGCTTTAGAATGTCTATGATACAGATGCCCAGAGACAATTTATTCGGTTTTATTTTCTTTCTTACATATATCACATGAAACAGCCAAGCTCTATATCCATGTATTTTATAAACGTGAATAATAAATTTAATAATTTTTCAATATTGATTAATTCACATTTTACAAATTGATGTAGTAAATGGGATAGGAGAATTCTAGTCACAGCTCGTGATGAATTGGGTATATTACTTCATTTGTCTTGTCTAAATTATCTTTGAGGTCTACTGCAGCCATATCAATAGATACTTCTTTATCTACAATGCAAAATCTACAGTAGCACAATACAAAAGGATGAATCCTTACCATGCTTTTTAAAAGTCAGAGCACACTGGTATTTATGGACTGCTGCAAGTACCACCGTATTAAGATCCCAAGGAGGGTTGTAAAATGTTATTCTGAGTATAACTGCATAAGTGTTGTAAAAATTTTGGTCATCTTGTTTATAATACCAGTTTTCCGTGCACGCTTAAATAGACAGATGGATACATAGACCAATAGACAGATAGACAGGTTGATAAAAAGACAGATAGATAGACAGACAGACACTCAGCGGATAGGGGAAAGCAAATTGTACATAGACATTCTAAGGGTGGAGATTGGAGTATGTTTAGAGGCTAGTCTTTCCTTCCTTTTCCATTTTTACCCACCTTCATTTCTAAGCCAAGTGCTAGTGTGAAGTCTTCTAAAAATTTAGAGTCTGAGGAAAGAAAAAGAGAAAAAAAACGAGAGAGGTGTAAGAGAAGACTATTTGCTCTGAGACATTAGACTTGCCTGTGAAGGAGAAAGAGGAGGACTTTGGATCCGACAGGAGATTAAAGTTTAAAGAATTGACTGAATTAAATTTTAAAAGCCAAAAGGAGCAGAAAAGCTGTGGAGCCTATCTCAAGTATGAAGAGTCTCTGTCAGCTAGTACGGATGGGATATTCCATAGAGCACGGTTGAAAGCAACCAGACAAGTAAAATCTCTCCAC